>NW_015173695.1:496262-559347 GCF_001447785.1 Gekko japonicus | reverse complement strand
CCCTGGGGAAAGTGTCCTCCTGGTAGAGAAAAAAGACAGGCTATCCATACGGTGCCCATCATTTTCCCGGCTGGAGTTTAAAGCGGATGTGGTTGAGATTTTCACACCAGGGATGGAATTAACATGGGGGATCAGTTAATCCCCTTCATCAGCACCATGGCACCAATCCATATCTTGCTTCCCTCCACACATAGCTGTATTTTAGGCCCAATGTTTGCCATTCCAATAAAAAAATTCCATTTCACATTTGTTTTGGACCGTCTTTTGTATGAAGATGCGGTTGTTTACATGGAATGAGGAATTGGTTTTTATCTATTAGACTGTGTTTTCATGGGACACCTAAACCCTCTGGACTGGATCTACAACCTCCACACATAGCTGTATTTTAGGCCCAATACTGGATCTACAATCCAACTCAAATGGCTATCTATTGTCAATTTTCATGTTCAAGTTTGCAGGCATGCAAACACGCAAAGTTTTGCCTTTGAAGGAAAGATGTTTAGGAGGGAGTAGAAAAATCAGAATCTCATATCAAGCCTACAAGTTTGATCCCCCCCCCACACTGAAATGTTGCTACCTATGGTAGATCAGTGAAACAAAATGGTCATATGCAGGAAGTGCCAGGATGGGATTAGAAGAAGAAGAGAAGATATTGGATTTATACCCCACCCTTCACTACCCGAAGGAGTCCCAGAGCGGTTTACAATCCCTTTCCCTTTCCCTTCCCCACAACAGACACCCTGTGAGGTGGATGGAGAACTGAGAGGTAGGTGGAGAACTTTTGAGAACTTCTCTTGAGAGAACAGCTCTGAGAGAACTTATGACTGACCCAAGGTCATGCCAGCAGTTGCATGTGGAGGCGTGGGGAATCAAACCTGGTTCTCCCAGATTGGAGTCCGCACTCTTAACCACTATACCAAACTGGCTCTCTGAGCATGGACATCATTTTGGTACAGGGGTACAGGATTCTTGACTCAGAAGGAAATCCATGGAAATTACCATCAGGCTCTGAGAAGGGGCTGGGACCGATTTTAAAGCTAGGGCAAGCTTTTGCACATGTTTGAAATCTGGCAACATTCCAAAATTCAGATTTTAATTGTGAGCATTTTTACACCGTGGTTTGGAATAACAAATCTGGGAGCTACTTTTAAACAACTTTGTACAGCCAATGAAAACTTAGTCATTTAATTCCTTTAATTTATTTAATTCCTTTAATTTATTTAATTCCTTTCTCCCCGGTGGGGAGTCAAAGAAGCTTAACATTGTTCTTCTCTCCTCCATTTTATCCTCACAACAACCCTGTGAGGTGGGTTAGGCTGAGAGACCATGACTGGCCCAAGGTCACCCAGCAAGCTTCTATGACATGAGTGGGGATTCAAACCTGGGACTCCAGGATACTAATCCGACACTCTTAACCACTACACCATGCTCATAAACTGCTTGATCAGGGAATCTTTGTGCAATTTGAATCACAGCATGGACTGATGTGTGGTTATTTTATATGAATTTGAGTTAAATGGATCAAATGAACTGCTTGCAAGTTGAAATAAAAAGGAGCTGCGGTGGCTCAAGTGGTTAAGACGCTGAACTGCAGGCTGTGGAAGGTCAATAGTTCAGCAGTTCGAGACCCAAGTGTGCCGCATGACGGAGTGAGCTCCCGTCTCTAGTTCCAGCTCCTGCCAACCTAGCAGTTCAAAAGCAAGAAATTGCAAGTAGATAAATAGGTACCACTTCAGTGGGAAGGTAACAGCGTTCTGTGCGCCTTGGTGTTTAGTCATGCCGGCCACATGACCACGGAAACGTCTTCGGACAGCGCTGGCTCTTTGGCTCTGAAACGGAGATGAGCACCACAACCCTAGAGTCGGACTTGACTGGCTTTCGAGCAAGGGAACCTTTACCTTTACCTTTTATGACACCTTACTGAAAATAGCGGACATTTTTTTGGATGGATTAGAGGTCACTGGGTGGTGGCAGCTATGGGCAGGCCATGATGATGTTCCCATGTGGATGCCTCAAGAGCTAGGAACGGGTGAACTACTGGCAGTGGTCCAAGATTACAAAAACCCCTCATATCGCTAGACTGAGCCCACTTGTAAACCCCACCCCCCAAATTTAAAAGATTTACATTAAAAAACTTAAGAAGTAGTGCAGCTTGTATACCGATGAAGGGTGGAGAACCCAAGAGTAAATACAGATTGAAGAATTTCTTATTTCAAAAAACACACCCAGTGCAAAACTGACCAATAAGGAGTGGGAGGAAGGACCTCAGTGTGGGCGGAGGAGTGGCCTTGTGGGGCCGGAAAAGGGTGGGGGGAATCTGTATGTTTTTGAATTCCCTTCAGCTTGGAAGTGAAGAAAGGGTAAAAACTGCTACAAAAGCACCCTCAGAAAAACAGGGCAAACACTGAACAGAAAGCGAACTGAGCACTGAAGGGAGGAAAAACAATGCAGAATGAATAAAACCTGATGGACATGCATGGTGAAAGCAATGGGAAACACCAGTGCATAATAGGCCTGAATAGTCCTGAATAGCCCCGAATAGCCCAACCTGATCAGAGCTGAAAAGCTAAGCAGGATCAGCCATGGTGGGTACTTGGATGGGAGACCACCAAGGAAGACTGGGGTTGCTATGCAGAGGCAGGCAATGGCAAACCACCTCTGTTCGTCCCTTGCCTTGAAAACCCCATGGTCCATCACCATGAGTCACTTGCAACTTGATGGCACACTATTATTATTGAGTCCCACTATGTTCTAGTGGGACAATAGAGACATTCAGCCCACTCATCTTGCACACTCCTTTTCTTGGGTGTGCGACCGTGACTGTGGTGTAAATTAAATCCCACAACTGTGGAGCAGCTCTCAAAAACGTTTCTTGGAGAACTCTGTTTAAGGTATTTGACAAGGGTGCAACTTTGCCGAGTCCTAATGCGGCAGGACACGCAATCTGTTTGTTTTCCACAGCAACACAATGGAATGCAACTATGAGGGCTATGATTTAAAAAGGGGGCAAAGCTGGGTAAAAGTTGCCTAGGGGAAGTGGTGTTGATTTTCTGTAGGGATAAAAAAAGGTAGGCTGGGGGAAGGGGTAAATAGTCCTTCTCCCCACTCTCCTGGTTTCCTTCTTTATATTGCAGCCCTTTGTAGTCTACCCTTAGAAATGGTGAAACATAAAGGAGAAAGGTCAGGGGGCACAGGGTCGGTGGCTCCTTGGCAAAGGGTCTGTTTTGCATGCAGAAGGGCCCAGGTTCTATCCACAGCACCTCCATTTTAAAGAATCAGATAGGAGATGATGTGAAAGACGCCATCAAACCAGGCGGAGGAAAAATGCTGTCCGGATCACGTCTCATCTTCCACTGAACGGAACCCTCGTCGGCAGCGAATGTGTGTGAATTAAGATGTATATATGTTGTCCTCCCTTACCCCACAAATCAGTTAGTCCCTCGTAATATTGAGTAACTGTAAATCGCTCAGAGCCAGCAAGCTCTGCAGGATTGAGCAATCAATAAATTGAAAGATGATGATGATGATGATGATGATGATGATTATTATTAAGACCTCTGCTGGAGATCCTAGAGAGACACTGCCAGTCAGAGGTGACAATGCTGATGCTCATAGTGTTGGAAGAGAAGGCCTAGATGCTGACTCAAGTCTCAGCCTCCAAGGGGGGCGAGTAGCAAACAAGTAAGCGAAATAGTAGGGTTGCCAGGTCCTTATCTGCTGCCGGCAGGGGGATTTGGGGGGCCTTCCAGGGGTGAGCGGGGATGTAGTTGAAGCGATAATGTCATTCTCAAAAGTGACATCATCATGGTGGTGACGTCAGGGGTGACACTACTTTTTGGGCAAAACTCGATAGTAAAAATGGCTGCAAACCATAGAGTTTTGCCCAAAAAATAAAGCATCACCCTCAACAGTGCCAACACGATGACATCATGGCATCAACATGGTTGTGTCGCTGATGTCTCAGAAGGGTGTCTTTTTGGGGGTGGGGTTCCCCCAAACGGCCAGTTGGCAAACCTATGAGATAGACAGGCAAACTGTGGGTTTTCTTCCTGTTTACTCTCCTGCCTCTGTCCCTTTGATGCAGACTGATAGATTACAGGGAAATTGCCCTCTCACACTCTCTCTTCTCTTGCACACACAACAAAGAAGGAGCACGCTGCTCTCTTCTTTGCCACAATGGATGCAGGATACCCCTCTGGATCCACACCCGTCCAAGGTAGTTTAGATTAGTTCTGTCTCTAAGCTTTACTATCTAGAATGTAGTTCCTAAATAAAAGGACTATTATTAGTCTTGAAACTGGAAAAAGCGGCTCTGTGTAACTTTGTAACTCTGCTAGGGCACTGAGAACAAAGGGCTTCTACTGCATGTAGCCGCTTGTGCCCTCTGTTAAATGTGAGATGGGATACTGGACTAAAAAACCAGTTACTCCCAATAGATAGACCAACGGTCTGGTTCAGGTTCATGTGTGTGTGGCCACCTTAAAGCTGTGCAAAGCTGAAGCCATTGGTTAAAACCAGCCCCTGAAACTTGGCCTAGAAACAAGATTAGGTCCCCGTACAGAACAACATAATTTGCTTCCAGTAATCTCTTAACAGGAGGTGGGCAACTTGCTTATTTTTCTTTTTAAAGTCTGCTGAAAAATGTGGCCAATACCAATAAAATCTTTATTAATCTCCTTTAAATCATGCAGACTATTCTTTATTTTATTTATATCTTGCCTTTCTCCCCAAAATGGCTTACATCATTCTCTCGTCCTTGTTATCCTCACAACAACCCTTTGAGGTAGGTTATGCTGAGAGTGTGTGACTGGCCCAAGGTCACCCAGCAAGCTGGCCTGGCAAGTGGGGATCTGAGTGCGGGTTCCCCAGATCCTACTCTGGCTTTCTAAATACTACTCCACCCTGGCTCTCTTGCTTTGTGTTACCAAGGAATAAAAGAGATTAATCAGCTCCTGATCTAGAACAAATCTGATTTAAACTAAAAGCCCATCGTAATTAATAGAGTAATCAGTACATTGGGTGCAATTTTAGCTGCATTACCATACATGTTGTTGTTCAGTCGCACAGTTGAATCCGACTCTTTGCGACCCCATAGACCAGATCACGCCAGGCCCTCCTGTCTTCCACCATCCTCTGAAGTTTGCTCAATTTCATGTTCGTTGCATCGATGACACTGTCTAACCATCTCATCCTTTGCCGTCCCCGTCTTCTTTGACCTTCAATCTTTCCAAGCATCAGGGTCTTCTCCAGTGAGTGCTCCCTTCTTATTTGGTGGCCAAAGTATTTGAGCTTCAGTTTCATTATCTGGCCTTCCAGGGAACAGTCAGGGTTGATTTCTTTGAGGATTGACTGATTTGTTCTTCTTGCAGTCCAAGGGACTCTCAAGAGTCTTCTCCAGCACCATAGTTCAAAAGAATCTATTCTTCGGCGCTCGGCCTTCCTTATAGTCCAGCTCTCGCAGCCATACATGACTACTGGGAATACCATTGCTTTGACCATGCGGACTTTTGTTGGCAGGGTGATGTCTCTACTTTTTATCATGCTGTTTAGGTTCGCCATCGCTTTCCTCCCAAGGAGCAGGCGTCTTTTAATTTCATGGCTGCAGTCACAGTCTGCGGTGATCTGGGATCCCAGGAACGTGAAGTCTGTCACTACTTCCACGACTTCCCCTTCTATTTGCCAAGGAGTGATGGGGCCGGATGCCATGATCTTAGTTTTTTTGATGTTGAGCTTCAAGCCCACTTTTGCGCTCTCCTCTTTTACCCTGAGCAAGAGGCTCTTTAGGTCCTCTTCACTTTCTGCCATTAGAGTGGTATCGTCTGCATATCTGAGGTTGTTGATCTTTTCCCCAGCAATCTTAATTCCCGCTTGTGATTCATCCAGGCCAGCATTTCGCATGATGTACTCTGCATATATATTAAATAAGCAAGGTGACAGTATACATCCTTGTCGTACTCCTTTTCCTATGCTGAACCAATCAGTTGTTCCGTATCCGGTTCTAACTGTCGCTTCTTGGCCCTTATACAGGTTTCTCAAGAGACATGTGAGGTGGTCTGGTACTCCCATCTCTTTAAGGACCTGCCATAGTTTGTTGTGATCCACACAGTCAAAGGCTTTAGCATAGTCAATGAAGCAGAAGTAGATGTTTTTCTGGTACTCTCTTGCTTTCTCCATAATCCAGCGAATGTTGGCAATTTGATCTCTAGTTCCTCTACCTCTTCGAAACCCAGCTTGTACTTCTGGTAGTTCTCTATCCACGTACTGTTGAAGCCTAGCTTGTAGGATCTTGAGCATGACCTTGCTAGCGTGTGATATGAGTGCAATTGTGCGATAGTTTGAACATTCCTTGGCATTGCCCTTCTTTGGGATTGGAATGTATACTGACCTTTTCCAATCCTGTGGCCACTGTTGCGTTTTCCAAATTTGCTGGCAAATGGAGTGCAGCACTTTAACAGCATCATCTTCTAAGACTTTGAATAGCTCAGCTGGGATACCATCACCTCCACTAGCTTTGTTGTTACTAATGCTTTCTAAGGCCCATTTAACTTCACATTCCAGGATGTCTGGCTCGAGGTCAGTGATTATACCGTCGTGGTTGTCAAGGACATCGAGGTCTTTCTTGTATAGTTCTTCTGTGTATTCTTGCCATCTTTTCCTAATCTCTTCTGCTTCTGTTAGGTCCCTACCATTTTTGTCCTTTATCATGGCCAGCTTTGCATGGAACGTTCCCTTGATTTCTCCAATTTTCTTGAAGAGATCTCTAGTCCTTCCCATTCTATTGTTTTCTTCTATTACTTTGCACTATTCATTCAGGAAGGCCTCCTTATCTCTCCTTGCTGTTCTCTGGAAATCTGCATTCAGTTGGGTAAATCTTTCCTTTTCGCCTTTGCCTTTCACTTTCCTTCTTTACTCTGCTACTTGTAAAGCCTCATCAGAAAGCCACTTTGCTTTCTTGCATTTCTTTTTCTTTGGGATGGTGGTGATTGCTGCCTCCTGTACAATGTCACAAACCTCGGTCCATAGTTCTTCAGGCACTCTATCTATCAAATCTAGACTCTTGAATCTATTCTTCACCTCTACTGTATATTCATCAGGGATGCGATCTAGGTCAAACCTGAATGGCCTCGTGGTTTTCCCGATTGTCTTCAGTTTAAGTCTGAATTTTGCAATGAGTAGCTCATGATCTGAGCTACTCATACATACATAGGATGTAAAATAGTGCAATCATTAGGTAAACTGTACTGCATTCAATTTAATGTCTGGCTCAGTTTCCCCCCTGTGTTGGTAAATGCTTCTTCCTGCCTCCCCTCCCCATAAAATGAAGCATCTGTCACTTTAAAGTCATGGCAAGAGGGGACAGAACCCCACCTTAACTCTGAGCATAATTTGGTATTCATTATGTGGCCACTGTCCACACCCTGCAGCTAATGTTGAATTTTACACATTTAATGAACACCATGTTTTATTTTTAAAAAAGAAAGTAACCTGTAAAATCTGATTTACACTGTTGTTAAACTACCTGGCACTTGAAAGAAAACATTATAGTAGGCATTTCTGAAGAGAGCTTGAAGAAATACAGCCTCGGTAACCAACTCGCTAATTGGGCTGCAAATACATCCCTCCCCCTCATCAATGAAAACATTCTTTCTAAGCGCTGTATTTCTTTCAGCACTTCAGATTTAGTTGCTCTCTCTTTGGATGGCCAAACGTGCTAAAGTTATTTAAGGACGGAAAAGCCTTCACAATGTAATTGTCGATACTTGGGATGCTAAGTTAACTTGACAAGTCAGCTCATGATGTAGTCCAGGTTCTATAATTAGTACGGTACTTGCCACTGTAATAAAAACTCTTAGCATTAGGTCAGTTCTTGTCTGGACTGCTTTGATTCAGGCATGTTCAGCTTTTTATTGGATGTTAACACCTGATATTTCCTCCCAGCTTTTGGTGTTACTGAATGCTTTGTTCTGTCACTTTCTTTGCAGCCAGAACATCAACGGGAGCTGCCCTGAAACCAAGAAGATGTGTGTGCGTGGGGGGGGGGAGGGAGGGAATAAAACATAAATCACTTAGTCAACTGCACAAAGGGCAAACACAGCTGGGGCAGTCCATACTGCCCAAAGCAAACAGCTGTGGCACACAATTTTTTAAAATGTACAAAGTCCTTATTGTCGCTCAGCAAGGAAAAAATGCACAGCACACTCTCTCAACCAACGGGGACCCCTGGGGGTGGGGGACACACACCCAGTTTTGGGGTACAGGTCTGGTTCCTATGTAATAGTGGCCCCAAGTGCAGTACTCCAGGTCAACCTGGGGGGGGGATAGGAGTGCTATTGAGCCTGGGCCTCACATTTAAAGGGGGACTCCAACTTAGACATTTTCCCTGGCATTTGGTCAGTTTCACAACTTATTTGGACAGCACCTTGTGTGTTGTCATTTTTGATTTTCATAATGGCTAGGGACCTCAGAGTGGTTGTCCTGTCCAGCGCGAGCTGTGGCTGAGCCAGCGCTTTCTAGGTGTGAGCCAACACACCACCACTGAAGAAAGCTTAAATCATCTTTATTTAACTTCACACGCATTCAGAAGATCATTTACTCACAATCGTCCAGATAGCTGGATGGAAAGTTACATCTTGTGATCTAGGTTAGTTCAATAGCCATGGTGAGAAAGAGATGGGCTTCTCCTCTCCTTGCCGTAAGGGTTGATGAACAAAGAAAACGGAAAAGAACAATAAAACTTCTATCTTTGCGCCTCTGAGCTCAGGAAATTACTCTTAATGAGCCAGTCAGAGGGAAGCTTCTGGGACCCCTAACTGTGGACTCCAATTCCCAGGTGCACAAGTCTTAAAGATACAGAGCAGTTTTACTAAACTACAGATAACGCTGACTGGGGGCAGCATAGTGGTACCTTTGGACTTAAGTGGTACAGAGTGGTCCAGGCAGGACTTTCTCTGTAAAAGTGAATTAATAACATAAGAAGTGCCTTGCTGCTGGATCAGACTAAAAGACCATCCGGTCCAGCACTCTGTTCACACATTGGCCAACCAGCTGCCTCTCAGAAGCCCACCAGCAGGAAGACGGCAACAGCATCCTCCCTCCCATGCTCCCCAGCAGCTGACATGAAGGCACACTGCTTTTGGCACTGGTGGGAGTAGAGATCATCATGGCTACAAGCCAGTGACACTGCCATCCTCCATGAATTGGTTCACTCCCCATGTAAAGCCTTCCAAGTTGGCGACCATGACCACACCCTGTGGCAGCGAGTTCCAGAAATTATTTATGTGCTGTGTGGCAATGTTCTCTCTAAGCGGTGGAGTCTTGTGAGGGAGCGGTGGCGCAGGTGGTTAAACGCCTGCCAGTAACATCTATGAACAGCTGTTACAGCTGTTTGAATCCCGCCGCGGCCAGTGTGAGCAACTGGCCCACGTCCCAGCTCCAGTCAACCCAGCGGTTCGAAAGCGCCAATTAACATCTATGCGCAAGTAGATAAAATGGGTACCGAGCCGGAAGGACAGAGCCGAAGCCGTGCCGGAGTGTGAGGCACGTCGAAGGGGCCCTGCTGACGCACCACAAGAAAGACCGTCAAAAAGAAAAATGGAGCCAGAGACTGCCGAGATGTCGAGCCGGCGAAAGCTGACCCGGGAATACCAGTGCCTCCACTGGGTGCCGGTAGGGATTGTCCCCACCCTGTGTTTCTGTGGCCATAGATTAGGTATAAAGGTTAATCTGTAAGCCGCTCAGAGACCCCTTAGGGGGGTTTGAGCGGGGTAGCAAATCGAAATAATAAATAAATAAATAAAATAAAAACTCTACTTTGTGAGCTACTAACATTAAAGTTGTGAGCGAGCGATTTGGCTACTGCATAAATTAAGTTTGCTCTGGAGCCATCCTTCCTGAGCTAAGACAGAAATGTGTGAGCCGGAGGCTAAAAAACGGTGAGCTCACTCACACTAACTCAGCTTAGAGGGAACACTGGTGTGAAGTATATCCTTTTGCCTGTCCTGAATCTCCCACCCTTCTGCTTCAGTGAATGATGACCCCAGGTTCTAGTATTATGGGAGAAGAAGAAAACCTTTTGGAACGAAGGGAACACTTTTCTGATATGAAGGGAAGACACGGGGTAATGCTCACTCCGTGGATTGGTTTTAGCCAGCTTCTTCACTCATCCTCACCCAGTTCTCCTACAGCCCCCATCCCACATAAGGATGCCAGGCCTCCTACTGTGGCGGGAAACCTCCCGCCAGCAGCCTTTGCTGCCTGCCGCCACTCCGAGTGGTGAAAAACCAGCATTGTCACGTGCACGATAATGTCACTTTCAGGGAAATCCCAAGTGATGTCCCGTCAGTCTCAGATTCGCCAGAAACTCTACAGAGTTTTCAGTGATTCCTAGAGCAATGTGACATCAGTTCCAGTTTTTCCTGGAAGTGACCTCACAGCGTATGCCATACCAATGTCCCCCATTTCCATGGCTGCAAAGCTTTTGCCCATTGCCAGTCATGGCCTGGCAATCTCAATCCTACATGGCTTTTGTCCATGCCGGTCCTATGACCCCCAGCGTAGTCTTTTTGGTGGTCAGAGGGGATCCCTCTTTCTGGATGAAATCCATTGTTACCTGCGACTTTTCTCCCACACGTTTCCACCTTTGCTTTATTCATAGAGTAACTAGAGGGACTAGGCTTCTGCACCTTGTTTGGAAGTAAAGAATGTTGACAGGTGCAGCTTCTCACACAAGGAAAGGTAAAGGTAAAGGTTCCCTTGCTCGAAAGCCAGTCGAATCCGACTCTAGGGTTGCGGTGCTCATCTCCGTTTCAAAGCCGAAGAGCCAGCGCTGTCTGAAGACGTTTCCGTGGTCATGTGGCCGGCATGACTAAACACCAAGGTGCACGGAACGCTGTTACCTTCCCACCGAAGTGGTACCTATTTATCTACTTGCAATTTCTTGCTTTCGAACTGCTAGGTTGGCAGGAGCTGGAACTAGAGACGGGAGCTCACTCCGTCATACGGCACACTCGGGTCTCGAACTGCTGAACTACCGACCTTCCACAGCCTGCAGTTTTGGAAGTAAACCATGTTGACAGGTGCAGCTTCTCACACAAGGAAAAGGAAAGCTAAATCTGGTCAAAGCACTTTTCTATAGAACTGTCACGATCCTAGGCTTATAGTAGTGTGGCCTACAGGCTCTAGGGAGGCCTAGTGGCTCCAGGGAAGCCTATACTAGAGTAGCTACCAAGGCCTACATTTCCCAGGTCTCCTTTGGACCCTGTGATTGATTAATGGGATTTGGAGGGAAACTTTACACCAGTAGAGGAGTAGGAGGTGGTGCCTGGGAAGAAGGCATAAAAGGCCTCACCCAAAGTGGGAGGTGGTTCACGCCTAAGGAGCCGAGCTGCAGAGAGGTTACTGCAGATGGAGGAATCCATTATCCAGAAGGGGTGAGTCAGTTTGAAGCTAATCACCCAGAGACAGCTAGGAACAGTCTAGATAGATGCATTAGGGTGATTTATTTTGTTTGTGTACCTGCTTTTACTGTTCTCTTTATCCTACATAGTACTTGAATTGCAGTGGTTATTCTTCTTCTTTAATAAAATTGATTGTTACTCTGCCTGGGTCCTCATGCCTCCTTCGGTCACTTATACGGTGGAACCTGTTGGAAAAGGAATGGATAAAGGGGTTGGGTGGGTGCTCTGTAGGGTTGCCAAGTCGTTCTGACTCACCGGCGGGGGAGCGTTGCTTTAGTCCGGGAAGTGACGCACGACGTAGAGGACGTTGGGGGCGTGGCCGGGAAGTGACGCACGATGTAGAGCACGTTAGGGGCGTGGCCCCAATCGTTGGAGGGAAAACCATAGAGTTTTCCCTCCAACGATTGGGGCCACACCCCCAATGATCTCTACATGGTTGCGTCACTTCCTGTGACGCACCCAAGCTGCGGTTCAGGGGGCGGGGTTCCCCCCCGGGCCCGATTCCGCGGCGGTGGAAATCGGGCCTCCAAAGCAGGGGTTTACCTGCCACCCGCCCCCACTTGGCAGCCCTAGTGCTCTGGGCCCTCCCAGTGGTGTGGTGGCAGCCATCAGAGAGCTTTTCTAGCCACTGCCTGCAACAAGAACTGTTAAAGGTATAGGCATTCAATCCTTCTGCCATCTGATCACCATAGCCCTGAAGCCTAACCTTACTGAATTCTGTGACCTAATCCCAGCCCAATGTATAATACATTCTCCTATCTCTGGTGACCCTTTTAAAGTTTTAAAATCCAAATCAAGCAGAGGGCAGCTGATTCATGTTCGCTGCGTCAAGAATTCCATGGGTGTCCCTGTTTGTAGAGAGATCCAAGAGTGTTAGTCATCGACCAACAGTAGATGCAGAATGCAGGGATTCTTTCAGCGCGGCTCGATCAGAAAGGAGGCGTTGTTGGAGAGAACAGGGACCGTAAGAAATGTGGCCTTTTCATCCCCAAACTTAATTTCAAGTTTACAGATGATGTCAAGAAATCGGGCTGCTGTAGGCATGGACTACATTGCTTTATTATGAACCAAACACTGGGACGATGGCGTTTCGGTGACATCATTCACATTGAGAAAAGGTGGCATATTTCTGGAATGACTTCAGCATTCGAGATACCAATAACTCACGAAAGATGAGCTTTATATTTTGGAATTTGGAAGAGATAGGAATTGGGGAATGATCCACGATTCTTTTAATCAAATAAATTTAAGGCAAACTTGCTGAGTAGACATTTGCTTGGAATAAAGGAAATACTACAGGCCTGCTGGGATGAATTGTGCTGACATTCAATAATTTGTTTTGCTTCAGTCACCACTGCCTTTTAAAATGTATTTATTTCTTTAAAAAGAAAGTGTTAATGTCGAACAGATCAACCTGCTTTATGCCAAGACAACCCGCTTGTCCACCTAAGCTGGCAGCTGCTCTCCAAAATCACAAGCACAGAGTTCTTTTCCCAGTCCTACACCCTACAGTTCATGATTGTATTTTTCACTTTGTTTTAGATCCCCTGATGAAGCGATTAGCAAAACATGTAGGGATCTAAAAGATCGAATAAAACTCTCAACCTTGTTCCTTTTTTCTCCTACCCACTGGTGTAGCCTTAATGTAATGTATTGAAATGATTACATGAATCACCTCATAGGACTCCCATGTTAAGCTTCGAGCCAGACCAGGGCTCCTCTGAGCGAACTTCCTATTGGTCGCTTCGTAACAGCGACCAATCAGAACGATACCATTCCCTAGGAGGGAAAGACTCCCATTGGTCTTTATTCTAGCAATCTCATTGGTTGTTATTTGTAAATAGGCGTGGCTACATTAGCCCGGTTATGTTTAAAAGGAGCATAAGCTCCCACTGTTTTCTGTTCTGGTTTCTTACTGAGTTAGTGCTTGCTCGTTACTTCCAATAAAGCTGAATCACTTGCTGAATCACTGTACGAGTCCTTTGTTAGCGCGATCTAACACTTAACGTCTTCCAGTCAGAACACACAGCAACCAGAAGGTTAGCACATGAAAAAAACCCAGCAAGTATTTCTTAAACTGAAAAATGACAAGACCTCTAGTTTAGATGAGCTCAGTGGAGAATTTTACAAGCGACGTGGATATTTCTTTCCACAGTCAACCACCACCACTTCCCCCACCACCATTCTGAATCTAAGAACCATGCAGATTTCAGCTGCCTTAATGGATCCAGGAAGGCCTGGCGTGATCTGGTCCATGGGGCCGCGAAGAGTCAGACGCGACTGTGCGACTGAACAAAAATAGATACAGCCAGCTATTTTGCTCAATCTCACCCAATTCCCTTTGTTACTACAGTTTCCCTTGCATATAGAGCTTACCCACACAGGTCCCATGATTGCTAGCATTGCCTTTAGAGTGGTCAAAGGGGATCCCCCCTCCCTTTTTTAATAGCAGTAAACTTGGTGTGCTCCAACCCACTAACTATTTTGACAAAGTGAATATTGAATAAGTTCTCCTCTCTCTAAGTTCTGTTCTGCGTATTACTCAACTCTGTATATAACAACTTTTTTTAAAAAAGGGGTAAAGATAATGATCCAACATCATCAACAACACAATTGTTCACCTGAAGCAACCTCTGGAATAATCAACCCGAGGAACACCCCCCCCCCCTGAATCTGTGATTGCATTTTTGCCGTGTGGCCAGTGACATTTTATTTATTTACTTATGTGATTTTTTTAAAAATCCCACCCTCCCTCACAAGTGGGCTCAGGGCAGGATACAATGCAATAGCAAAACATGTAAAAGCAATTTCATATAATATTATTAAAATCTAAAAAACCCAGTTAAACTGCATGATGGCAAAATAGTAACATATGAACCCAAAGACCACCAGGGACTCCGGATGGGCCATCAGGATAATAATTGGGCCTGGCCCCCAACCAGTAATACAAGCTGGTATCATAATTTGCATGGCTGGATGGGGGGGGCTGTTTAGAGCCGGGAAGGCCAGATGTGGTGAGGCACCTGCCACCTCAACCAAAGGCCCGACGGAACAGCTCCATCTTTCAGGTCCTGCAGAATTGTAATAAGTCCCATGGGGCCCTGATCTCAACTGGGAGCGTGTTCCACCAGGCCAGGGCCAGAGCCCAAAAAAACTTTGGCTCTGGTCAAGGTTGGGAGGATGTCCCTTGGGCAGGGGATTGCCAGTGGATGTCATTCAGCTGAGCGAAAAGCTCTTTGAGGAACATACTGGGAGAGATGGTCCCGCAGATATGTTGCTCCCTGACTGCATAGGGCCTTAGAGGCTAGTACCATAACCTGGAACCTAATCCGGCATACAATTAGTCACCAATGCAGTTGGCAAAGCACTGGTTGTATGGGTGCCCGCACAGATGTCGCAGACAGGAGGTGAGCCACTGCATTTTGCACCAACTGAAGTTTCTGGATCAGGTTCAAGGGCAGGCCTGTGTAGAGCAAATTGCAGTAATCCAATCCGGAGGTGACCACTGAGTGGATCACCATAGCCAAATCGCAAGAGGAGAGATAGGGAACCAGCTGCCTGGCCAGCCGCAGATGGTTAAAGGCCAATCTGGCAGTATGTGTGACCTGGACTTCCATTAAAAGTGAGGCATCCAGGATCACCCCCAAACTCCTCACCATTGGCGCTGGCGCTAGATTCCTGATCCCACCTCCCCATGGTTCAGATACAGGACCTCCATCTTCAATGGATTTAGTTTCAGCCGGCTCTGTAGTAGCCAACCGGCTACAGCCTCCAAAGCCTTGGTCAAAATATCTGGGGTGGAGTCTGGCCAGCCAGCCACCAGCCAATACCGCTGGGTGTCATCAGTGTACTGGTGACAACCCAGCCCAACCCCCCGGATTAACTGGGCAAGAGGGTGCATATCCTTTCTAATCCATTCCTTAACCTTCCCCAGCAAAGTGGCAGATCTTAAAATATATGAGAATAAAATTATTGAGCGTGAATGTTAAATTATTAAGAGGTATTAACAGTGTGGTAATTCACCATCATGAAACACAGGGATCATCAGTTTAATAATTTGCCCAGGTGTTTCCAACACTACGTGGCAGAATTTCGCGGTGCCATCAGCTCATCTGTTCTTTGTCTAATTTATACTGTGGATAATTCATTCTACTTCCCCTCACGGTAAACAAGTTTCTGGCCATATTTCACTCTTATATTTAAACTAAAAATCTGTTTCACATAGAAGGACAAATAAGAATGTCTCTGTTACCGTTGTCTTCAATGCACTGAATTCTTCTGCACAGATTGTTCTGGTTGCTACAGCTTTGAAAGGATCTGAACACAACACAATCGTCTCCATTATGTACAAGTGTGCCGTAAGCAAAGCTCGGGGAAAGAGAATTTGGAAACACCAGAATATTTGGTTTTTAGCTTAATCTTCCCCTCCCCCACTTGTCTGGACCTAGAAAACTATCCTGCCCACTGTAGCTCTTTAGCATATGGGAACAGCATGTTCACTTCCCTATACACAACCCCACCCCCCATAAACTCAGTTCTCTAAACCCACAAGCTCCCATTGAGGACAAGTACATAACAGCTCCCATTCACTGATGCTATTTCCACAGCAGCTGTTTGGCCTTCTTATGTTTGTATCTGTTGGGTGTTACAAGTCAAAACACTTCAGTATTTACAGGGTTAATGATGTTTGTTAAGTCACATGTTTGTTTGTAACCAATCTGGTTAGACAACAGAGTGCCCGGGAACTTTGGAGCTAATCTGCTAGTCTGATTGGAAACCAAGGTGTCAAGTATTTAGCATATTGGCTTCTCCTCCCGTTTCTTTGTTCTGACTGAGAAGGAGACGCCATACCTGCTCTTCCCGTTTTACCTTTTAGCTGTAAGGATGTAGACATATTAGCTCTTTGTTATTTTATATCCTGTGTACCTTTTCCCCATGTTAGGTTTATAGTAAACTTTTATATTTTAATACACACCATGGACTCAGTCTCTTAATACTCTGCTGACTTACTTAAAAAGAATCCCAACAGTATCCCACCTGTCCTCCAAGAAGCTCAGGGCAGTTTAGATGGTTCCCTCCACTCCATTTTCCCTTCATTAAAACTCTGTGAGATAGATGAGACTGAGAAAGAGTGAATGACCCAAGCTTACTCAGTTGATTTTGATAGACATCCCATGTGGAACGTCATGTTATCAAGTGTCAAACACTAAATACTCCGAGAGAACAATCCTAAACAGGTGTACTCAGGTACAATTCAATGGGCTTTACTCACAGGATACTGTTTTTAGTATGGCACTATCAGACATCAAGCAATGTTGCCTGTGGATTATCCAGCAGTATTACTGGATGGCCCAGCCTAACGTAACTTTGTTAGACCTTCGAAGCTAAGTAGGGCAGGCTCAGGTTAGTCCTTGGATGGGAGACCACCAAGGAGGTCCTTGGTTGTTTTGCAGAGGCAGACAATAGCAAACCACCTCTGTTGGTCTTTTGCCTTGAAAACCCTATGGGGTCATAAGTCGGTTACATCTTGACAAGCACTTTCCATCACCACCACCAGTATTACATGCCAAGCTTGAAGTCTGATGAAACTTAGTTTATTCTCAGAACACAAATTTCTTGGTCCATTGTGCTTTGGCACTAAAAGATGAGAGTCTGGATCCTATGTTCCACATTCTGCATGTGCTTCACTCTGCCCACAGTGCCACTGGTTTCCCCTGTCACTGGTACTTCTGTCTGAGCAAGATCAATGGTTCTCAGCGAGCCTTTGCAGAAATGGAAGCAGTAGCAGAAGAGGAAGTCAGCTGTGTTACAGCCAGAGTGAAACACATGCAGAATTCAGCAACTGGATCCAAGCTACAGTACTGTATGTTTGGTGTGTGTGTGGCAATTTTGAATGTCATGATTTTCAGTATAGGAATTTCGTCCAAATTAGATCATTTTTGTTCTTGTTGAGCTGGAGTTAGACTATTGAGCAATGGATTACTCAAACCGACTGAGAAACTGATTGTTCAGAACAGTTACTATGTGAAGACGTGAGATCCCATCATAAATAGCAGTACTGGTTTAGATGGAGGTCACCCCTCTCAGTCTCACTTATGGTCTTGCGACTGCCATTTGCCCACAAGAAAAACATGAAGTGTTGCATCCTAGGGATTTATCCCTCTTTGAGGTATCGCCTTCTCTCTCAACACAACACTCTTCAATTAATGGAAGAGCTGGAGGAAAGTGCTACCATTACTGAGACAGTTCCACTGGATCTAACCCCAGATCTTTGCAACATCATTAGGAGACCATATACCAGATTGTCATATCTCAAGCCTCATGTTTCAACTGTACTGCTTCAAAGGAGAAGAGTTGGATTTATACACCGCCCTTCACTTGGAGTCTCAGAGCGGCTTACAATCCCCTTCCCTTCCTCTCCCCACTACAGACGCCCTATGAGGTAGGTGGGGCTGAGAGAGCTCTGAGGGAACTGCTCTTGAGAGAACAGCTCTGAGAGAACTGGGATGGGTCCAAGGTCACCCAGATCACTGACTGTGGAGGAGTGGGGGATCAAACCTGGTTCTCCAGATTAGAGGCTGCCACTCTTAACAACTACGCCAAACTGGAGTAGATGGGGATTCAATAATTCCTTCATATTTATTTATTTATGAGTATTTCCTGTAAACAGAAAATTACCACACTTACCAGAAAGGAAGATAACCCTGGATATAAGGCAACACCCTTAAAAAGAGGGTATATAGAATTTATGAGGTTACAGTACATAGTTGTATGCAAATTTAAGGTGTCTTTCTCTTTTTCTTGATGGCACATAGTGGGGGGGGGGGACCTAGTCTTCCTTTCAGGTAGACATGCAGGGACCAGGGGTTCTTTCGTTCTCTTTTCTTTGGCATCTCTTTTGCTATGCAGAGAGAATTTTAGGGATGCTTGAACACTCACTGGTTCAGCTTGTGCACAGAAAGCTGATGTTTCATCAGTCAGTCTGAGGTTTTAATTGGGTTCATTTCTGTGTATTCCGATAGTACCCTGCAGTATAACTGGCAAAGTTTCACACATGTACGTTCTCGCCTGGCCAGATACAAGTTCCAGTCCCCACCCACCCCCACCCCAGGCTGTCCTGTAGTCAGCAGCCTGTCATATAAATATATAGTGAGCAAATTAGTCAGCCACACTTACCATTTGGTGTCTGGTGCTGTCAGGTCACAGCCGACACGGTGACCCTGTAGGGTTTTCAAGGCAAGAGGCACTCAGAGGTGGTTTGCCTTTGCCTGCTTTGCATAGCAACCGTGGACTTCCTTGGTGGTCTCTCATCCAAGTATTAAGCAGGGCTGACCCTGCTTGTCTTCCAAGATCTGATGAGACAGAGCTAGCCTGGGCCATCCAGGGAAGGGCATTGGATGATTAGACCTGTGTTTTTCAGATTACTTCATGCACACAGCCTCCTGTGAAGCGTAGCTCTTCATCCACATGATTTAATTACCTGATCTAACCACCCATGACCTTAGAACTGATCTCACCTATTGCAAAGCACCTGGCAAGGAAAATAAATTCCATCCTCACAGCTATTGCACCTCCGCAAAACTGTTCATTAACTCTTCGATACAGATGGTGGTGAGCTGAACAGATCTGAGGACCCACAAGCGGCCACGGCTGTCAAACAAGGTGCATTGACTCGCTGAAGGTTTTTGCTAGGAAGTTCTCCACATCCCTGGGGACTTTTGATGTATGGAGGAGTACTCATTCAGGTCTTACCTGCAGTTTGAAATGACATGACTGGGGGTGGACTGAGAAGTTTAAATGCACCAGGAAAAGGCCACATTGAACATAGGGTTGCCAACATCCAGGCAGCACCTGGAGATTTCCTGCTATTATAGTTGATCTCCAGATGACCAGGATCAGCTCCCCTGGAGAAAATGACTGATTTGGAAGGTGGGCTCTATGGCACTGTACCCTGCTGAGGTCCCTCCCCTCCCCAAACCCTGCCCTCCCCAGCTCCCCTGGAGAAAATGACTGATTTGGAAGGTGGGCTCTATGGCACTGTACCCTGCTGAGGTCCCTCCCCTCCCCAAACCCTGCCCTCCCCAGGCCCCCCAAATTTCCAGGTGTTTCCCAGCCCAGAGGTGGCAACCATACATGTACAGCACCTGCAATGGTCTGAGTCCAATGCAAACCAGGTTAGCAGGATCCTGATGGGATATACAACCTGTGCTGTGCCAACTACACTGGCTTCCGGTGGAGTACTGAGTCAAAGTCAAGGTTTTGGTGTTGAGCTTTAAGGCCTTGAGTGGTCAGGGACCGATGTATCTGCAGGACTGTCTCCTCTGGTATGTTCCCGGGAGAGCGTTATGCTCCTTAGACAGCAATCTGCCGGTGATCCCTGGCTCCAAAGATATCTGTCTGTCCTCAACCAGGGCCTTCTCAGTCCTGGCCCCAGCCTGGTGGAACTCTCTGCCGAACACCATCAGGGCCCTGCGGGACCATATGCAATTCCACACGGTCTGTAAGGCAGAGATGTTCCACCAGGCTTTTGGTTGAGGGCAGCAACAGTTTCCACCCTGGCTGGTACCCTCCTCTGCCTCCTCCCACTGTCCTCTCCGTCAGACTGCTTTACACACGAGGTGGTCACAGTCACTGGGAAGAAATTGTAATTTTTGCCACTTGATCTTTTTAGATTACTGTATCAGTATTATTTATGTACCTATTTTATGGTTCTAACGTTTTTATTATATGTTGGATATCGCCCAGAGCCCTGCAGTAGCAGGGACTGGGCGATTCGTAAGTTTAATAATAAACAAGTAAATTCTTGGGGGGCATCGGCTCACCTGTTGCCGCTGGTGGCAGTGCTGAAGGAAGCAACTGGGAAGCCAACGCTGATTATTGTTGCTGCTGAAGGCCCTGAGTCAAGCTTCTCCTGTAGCACTGACGGAGCTTCCAGGGATTGGCTCTGCTTGCTCGTGGTTGCCAGTGGCTTTCCAAGGCAGAGGCCCACCAGAAGCTTTCCTGGTAAGTAGGGTTGCCAAGTCGTACCTCATCCTGAAGCAGGGGACTCCCAGGTCAATCCTGGAGCGCGCGCCGCATCCACGTCACCAGGAAGTGACGCAACCACGCCGGGCATGCTGGAGGCGGGGCCACGACCATCCAAGGGAAAACCATAGAGTTTTCCCTCAGATGACCGTGGCCCCGCCCCCAGCGTGCCCGGCGTGGTCGCGTCACTTCCTGGTGACGTGCACGTCGGGGTGGAGTTCCCCCCGGGGTCCGATCCGGCGGTGGCAGGGAACTGGCCTCTGGGGCGGGGTTTTCCCCGCCCCCCGGGGGGACTTGGCAAGCCTACTGGTAAGTTAATTAATTAATTAATTAGATTTATACCCCGCCCTCCCTGCGAGCAGGCTCAGGGTGGCTGTGATGTTAAAGTTAAATGGCCAGTCCACCCCTGGGTACAATTGAAACAGGCGTCTTACCTCAATACCGATGCCAGCTCCCAGATGAGCCCTGGGGATTCCCTGGAATTACAGTTTATATCTAGACTACAGACGTCAGTTCTCCTGGAGAAAATGGATGCTTTGAAGGGTGGACTCTATGGCATTGGGCCCCCACTGAAGTCCCTGTCCTGCCCAGGCTCCATTCCCAAATCTCCCAGGAGTTTCTCAACCTGGATCTGGCAAGTCTATCCCCCATCCCCCACTGGTAGCCAGGGGGAACTAGCAACTCTGTCTCAGTATGACCGAGGCCCATAGAATCAGAAACTCAGTGGGATGGAAAATAACATTCTTGCAGGACCATCCACAGACACCTGAAGATTGCCCACTATGACAACTGATCCCCAGACAACCAAGATCAGCTCCCCTGGAGAAAATGGCTGCTCTGGAGGGTGGACTCCGTGGCATTATGCCTGCTGAGATCCCTCCCCTCCCCAGGCTCCACCCCCCCAAATCTCAAGGTATTTCCCAACCGAGAGCCAGCAACCCTACCCCCCCCCCAAAAAAAATTCAGCCTCCCCAATTGGAGTCTGGTGTCTTCAGTGGATGATGTTGTGCAGTCAGCTATAAAAGCTGCATTGTTCCAAAATAATCAAGCTAGCACATATTATCAGAAGCTGTAATGTTGTAGCCTGTTCAATATTTGGGGGAATCCCTCTCAGCTCACAGCTATGGCATACAGATGAGGAAAACTGACCACAGGCAAAACTACACATTATTCTGGCACAAGGCTGCTGCTCAAAACAAGAGCGCTGTGTCCAGTTCTTCTCCACTCCCCAGTAATCTATGGCAAGGTGTAGCCATCTTGTGACATCATCACATTATGGCTTGATGTGGTGAAAAATGCATAATATTTTTATGAAGCATAATAGTTTTACCACGATATTACAATGCAGGTCATTGTTCCTGTATATTATAGTGAACAAGGTGAGACCACAACACAAGGACACCAGCTTTGGTGGCTTCCCTATTGGTCACATGCAATATCTTCATGTGGTGCATAACAGAGAATTGCAGAGAAATGTATAATGCATCAGCTAGTACAAACTTAAATACAGTGCTCGTAGGATAACCACGCCTTGGAAGGGGGGAAAAAAATGAAAGGCACAGGAATTTTTTGGTAAAGCTTAAATCTGGAAACTGAACCCAACATGTGTGAGCTCCGAAAAGACTGCCAACTCCTGCAGTGTTTAAAAACTTCTTGTACAACTAAAGCCACATGAAGAATGAAATTAAACCCAATGGAAATCTGTGACATTTTTAGCATTAGGCAATGTTTGTGTGAAAAAGGGCAAAATTTCCCCCAGCCTCTCCAGAACTATTTCTAGCTTTTAATTATGTTTCAGCATAATTCAGGACAGCTTTTTATAATGATGACCCACTACACAGAACTTATGTAACCAATTTTTTTTTTAAAATGGGAAATTAGGACCATTTGGAGGAAAAAGGCTTTGTTATAATAACGGTCTGTGCTTTTTTGTCTCAGAGGGCTTAAGCGTCCTATCATCTGCTCCGTGTCAATATTTGCAATAGATACAGGTAACACGGGGGGGGGGGGGGAAACAGGCAATGAAAAACTAATTTTAGAAATGTGGCTTATTCTGGAAACGACAGAATTTTTAAAAAAGATTCCGAACCATTATGAGGAAAGGCAGTTTTGCAGCTGCCTAGCACATGCAATGTGCAAATAAGATGGGAGGAAACAACAAAAGGGGGGGGGGTAACCCAACCTGAGGGTCCAGTCGGGAACCTTGAAGGTTGAGCAGTTACAACATAGAACAAAGTATATCTATGGAATAGTGTAGCTCCAAATAATAGCATCAGGACCCATATCTGCAAACACAGCAGCTGTATTAGAAGAACAAAGAAATTTTCAGCTCCTCTGATCCAGCATTTTGTGACCTTTGCTCCCACTGATAAGGAGCTGTGTTTCTGGGTAGCAGAACAAGTCTTGGCTCTTCCGCACCAACATCATAAACAGCCGAGGATTTTCGCTTTGGGAACATTATCACCACATGGACTGAATGAAGATATTGACTGGTTGTGTGTGGACTGATCCATGATGCGCCCTGTATGTTTCATTGGTGGCATTCTGTTTTTTTCCTTTTCTCCTCCTCCTTCCCTACCCCTCCCTTTGAGAATTGACAGCTGGTTTTCACTTTCCTTGGTGGGATTGCATCATCTTCCCCCCCCCTCCAACACCTATATTAGGCCTCCTAGGACCGCCCCCTTAGATTCCCTTAACTTTTTGGTTGACACATGGGCACACACTGTGAATAGAGTGACAGCCAAGAGCAGGTCTGTATGTGAAAATTTTGATAAAAATGTTTTTAGGATTACTTCTGGCTTTTAGTGGGTAAAGGTAAAGGTTTCCCTTGCTCAAAAGCCAGTCGTAACCGACTCTAGGGGACGGTGCTCATTTCCATTTCCAAGCCAAAGAGCCAGCACTGTCTAAAGACTTTTCCGTGGTCATGTGGCTGGCTTGACTAAATGCCCAAGGCACATGGAACACTTTTACCTTCCCACCAAAGTGGTACCTATTTATCTACTTGCAGTTTCTTGCTTTCGAACTGCCAGGTTGGCAGGAGCTGGAGCCAGAAACGGGAGCTCACTCCGTCACGTAGCACTCAGGTCTTGAACTGCCGAGCTACCAACCTTCTGGTCTACAGTTCAGCATCTTAACCTCTGAGCCATTTTGTTATGTCCTCAGACCACTGCCAGGCGCCAGCCAGAGGCAGCCAAGCTTCAATCCACGAAGACAATAGGGACTAGGCTCCTGAACTTCCAGTAAGGAGCCAATAGGGACATTGGCGGGAAGTTTAAACCCACCAATAGAACCAAAGGGCGTCCCTCCCCAAATGTATATAGTTGGCCGCCCGGCCATTAGTTTTCGTTCCATGTGTGAAGTACTTATAAACACGTTTCGGCCCTGAGGGCCTCCTTCAGTGGTCTAAGTAATAACAACACATCCTGAAAGTATAAAAGAACAGTTCCAGGCAAGGCAGGTAGTATATGAATCCTAAGAATAAAAAATAGGCATGTAAATGTGTCTGTTGTGGGGAGAGGAAGGGAAGGAGATTGTAAACCACTCTGAGACTCCGAGTGAAGGGCGGGGTATAAATCCAATCTCCTCCTCCTCTTTTCCTATGTCTTGGTCCGAGTCCTGATGTATCGAACCCAGTACTTCTCACACTTAATCTTATAGCTTGATTATACATGGATGCTATGCCATCTGTCTTTTTCACAGAATGGTTGTACAAAGTTATCATCTCTGATGGGGATGGGCTCCTCAGAAGAAGGAGAAGAAGAAGGAAAAGAAGAGGAGGTGGAGGAGGAGGAGGAGGAGATTGGATTTATACCCCGCCCTTCACTCGGAGTCTCAGAGTGGTTTACAATCTCCTTCCCTTCCTCTCCCCACAACAGACACATTTACATGCCTATTTTTTATTCTTAGGATTCATATACTACCTGCCTTGCCTGGAACTGTTCTTTTATACTTTCAGGATGTGTTGTTATTACTTAGACCACTGAAGGAGGCCCTCAGGGCCGAAACGCATTTGGTCAAGTGATTATTGTATGTGTAACCAAAGTTTCCGTCTAGTGGTTATTGTATGTGTAACTTATACTTGTTGCTTTATGCAGTGTCTTAATGGATGTTACACCCACTACCTCTTTCTGTTTATATACATTCTATGTATGTTGTTTTTAATTTATAGTTACTGTGCACTTTACAATAAACAGACATACTTTGTTCCATGTACAAATAAGATTCCATGTTCAGTCCCTGGCATCTCTAGTTAAAAGGTCTCCAATTGCACAGCTGGGAGAAGTCAATGCACCTTGCCAGGTTGTTGTTGAGCAGAAAGTACAGAGATAAATGGACCAGACCTAGGCTGCAGTCACACACACACTAAAGAATCCACTTTCCAACTGGATTTTGCCAGTCCGCACAGTAACAGTTCACACAGTTCCGCTCTGTGGCAACTACCATGTGTGGCACTCATTCATAGAATACAAGTCTTATATTATGACCTGAGGTAGCTAGTTTGATAAAATAGCAGGGGTTGGATTTGAAGATTCAGTGCGGCTTTGATGATCTGGTCTCTGGCACTTAAGTTCCTACATCTGATACAGATTTCGGACCTAGACTTGGGGTGATTCCTGTAGCAATTCATATTCTGCAGAGTATGTAATTCGTGATATCAAATTCACTTTTTGTACTGACCTGAGAAAGATTTTAAAAAGTGTACAACCTGCAGTCTTGCTATGTCTGAATGTATCCAACAATTTTTCCATTTTGCTTGCAATATATGTTGGCAATTTTCCTTTGATTGTTTGTCTTATTTTGGTATGGTCTAACTTAGAAGAAACCTTACAGAATGTGGCAGCAAGACCAATTTTGAGTGCTAGCCTAGCCACATACCAATCCTACACAATCCCCACTGATTACCGGATTGGCTCTAGGCCAAAGTCAAAGTGCTAGTCAGTCCTGTTGCCAGAAATTATGAGGGAGGGGCATGAGTACATTGTGGGGGGTAGTGTTACCAGATCCCCCATCAGCCCAAACCCTGACACTCGTTGGGTGAGGTCTTATGATGTCATGGGAGAGCTCCAGTGAAGTCACGGGCAGCAGGGCCAGGTGATGCCACATTGAAACTTAGTATTAATGGTAGCTCTTCCAGACTCCACTATACACTATGCTACACAATATCTGGGAATGTACGAAGCCACATTCATGTGGATTTGAAAAGTTGGGCTGCTTACCAACTTAAAACAGATTCGAATCCACTAGCACCTTAAAGACCAACCCTAACCCCGAGCATGTTACAACAAGGTGTGCAATTAATAATTAAAAAGACATTGAAGGCTGAGTGCTCCCCCATGGGGGAGTGCCCTCACCTGCTCCTGAGGCTCATTCTCTGCTGCAATGGGGAGAAAATGGGACAGAATAGAGGAGATGAGAATAAATTTGGTCAGGAAGAGGTTAGCTGGCTCCGCTCCAGCTATTTTGCAGCTTCCCTCCCAGCCAACCCTATGGCAAACTCTTTATACACATTCTTGTAAATCTCCACAATGAAAAGGGGTAAAGACTACTTTTAAAACTTGGAAATTCAAGGAGGGTGCAAGACATATCTTTGTGGGGGCACTGACCCTCCCACATGCCATCTGCAGCTGCAGGTTTCCTGTCAGTGCTTACCTTTAAGGTCTTTTATGTCCTTGGCTCTGGATACTGGAAGGAACACCTTTCCCACACATAACAGACATTGAGTATCTAACTCAGTTAACCTTCTAGCTCTGTCTTCTGTCCAGATGGCAGCCAGTGCAGAAAGGGCTCTGTCTCCGGGGTCCCCATTATAGATAGCAGCTGTAGTTTGAGGGCTGTGAACGTTGCCTTTGCCACCTGTGCCCTAACCACCCTAGAGCAAGCTATGCATTGTCTCAGCATTTCACCTGCAAAATGGGAGTCATAATACTGTTCCACTTTACAGGGGTGTTCTAAGGATTACAGAAATAATATGAAGCATTCTGAACATTATGAAGTGCTATGTAATAAAGTATTGTTAGACCTTTACATGGAGTATTGCCAGACCTTTACTAGAAGAAAAATGTTAAAAATACTTCAAACCATGGATGCGCTGAAATTCCTGTCCGTTGATGTTGATGTAAATTGTATATATTTTAACCAGTTGCTTTCTTCTTTCGCTTCTTATTTCCTGCAGCAGATAAAATATGGCACTATTATATTGATCTCTCTAGCTTGACATTATTCACTCTGGATCTCCAATATGAAGGGTACAAAAAGATGTTTTCTAAGGCCTGCAATGAAAGACCCCCTTAACTGAAGAAGTTGGGGAATGAACCTAAGACAGTCCGCCTGCAAGGCATGTACTCTACCACAGAGCCAGTCTGGCATAGTGATTAGAATGTTGGATTAACATCTGGGGGACCCAGGTTCAAATCCTCATTCTGCCATGAAGCTCACTGGGTAGGGTGGTCAGGTCCCCCCAGCCATCAGCGGGGGGGGGGGGTTGGCAGGCCCAGTTTGGGAACTCCTGGAGATTTGAGGGTAGAGCTTTGGGAGGAGAGGCACCTCAGTCATAGAGTCCACCCTCCAAAACATCCATTTTCTCAAAGGGAACTGATCTCTGTAGTCCGAAGAGGAGCTGTAATTCCAGGGGATCCCCAGGTCCCACCCGGAGGCTGGCATCCCTATCTTGCATCAGTCATGCATTCAGTTTCGACCTGCCTCATGGGACTGGAAGGATAAGCCACCCTGGGTTCCTTGGAAGAAGGGTAGGATGAAAAAAAATGCACTAGACAAATAGCTACAGCCCTTCCAGATTTCTCTAGTATTTTTCAGCACAGAAAAATCAATGGGATATGCAGTCTTCGTATGAATATACTGGGAGTGACAAAAATTTGATACATTAGCGCAGAAGGGAAAACAAGACGCAAATTGTGGTTGATATATTCTTAGTATACAAACCTGGCTTCATAGCAAGAGCAGATAGTGCTCAGGAGTCAGGAATTGCATTCAGATTTAAAGGGATAAAAACTAGAGATTGTTTTCATAAATCCTAAGACCCCAAAGTAAAAGTTTATTTTGTTTTTTTTTTAATGGACCTGTTGGGGTCTGGTTAAGCATTTGGGAAACTTTTGCAGAGAATATTGGAGAGCTCAGCTGTTGTTGACATCTGTTGAATTAAATAGAAGAAGATAATATGATAGGTAATTACTTAGAATGTAAGTCTGAGAACCTTTATATTTTGGGCTGAAAAGTAGATTGATGGATTAGAAGAAATATGCGTTGATTCATAGTGGAAAAATACATAAGATATGAAGAAATATCTTAAAGTTAAGTTTGATTGTTGCAATGGTGTTGAAAAATGTAATCTTTGGTTGGGTATTTGTTTGTTTGTTTAGTCTTTAAAATTCAATAAAGAAATTATTTTTTAAAAAATGAAATCTTGGCTTTCTCCTGTTTTGTATTCATTTCTCATGGAAACACTTCTAGGCCACCCACTAACTACTCCTTCACACAAGTGTATTTTTTCCTCAGTGAATCTCACAGTTAAAGATTAGCCATAGATGTTGCAGCCAAAGAGCCAGACTGAAATTACCAGCCCTCTTTATCCGTGGAAAAGGGGGATATCAGTTACGAGAAGCTACCTCAGCTCACGTTGAGACAGAACTGAGCATACTTCTAGAAGACTATTTGACAGCCGCCCTTCAGGCAAGGTGCTTTCCAGCTTTGTTACCGGCAGAAGTCCTGTTAAGTGGAAGTTGGTGAGAATGGAACCTGAATTCTTGTGCATGTTTTTTATTTATTTTTCAATTTTAATTTCTACCCTGCCCTCCCCTGCTAATGAGCTACAGTTGCCCTTTAGGCCGATGCAACTGAGTATTTATATTTCTACTGTCTGGATAAAACGTTGGGACAGTTGGGTACTCTGGGACTAACTGGTTCTAGAAAACACAAATCTGAGAGAGTCTCTGTCAATACTCAAGTTCCACCTAGTGGGCAAAACTCGCAGGATATATTTATACTACAGCAGTTTGGCAGGAAATAACCCTCATGCGAAGAGCAGAAACACGTAGACAAGGTGTAGTTATGACAGCACAAGACCTTTCTAAAGTTAGTTCAGATTCAAAAACCCTTTCGTTGCCTGGAAGAGGAATAGTCATTGGCAGACTGGGTGGGGCAAAAAGCCAGTGTACCCACACCAAGGAATAAGCAGTGACTGCTAGAAGCTGGGGCCATTTGCACATTACAGGGCAGGAATAACTCACTGAATAGATAACTCACTGAAAATGTCGAGACAGTGTGTGACTGCAATAAAGAAGGCCAATGCTATGCTGGGGATTATTAGGAAGGGTATTGTAAACAGATCAGCCAATATCATAATGCCGCTATATAAATCAATGGTGCGACCTCATCTGGAATACTGTGTGCAATTCTGGTCACCACACCTTAAAAAGGATATTATAGCTTTGGAAAAAGTGCAGAAAAGAGCAACTCGAATGATAAAAGGGTTGGAACACTTTCCCTATGAGGAAAGGTTAAGGCGCTTAGGGCTCTTTAGCTTGGAGAAACGACGACTGAGGGGTGACATGATTGAGGTTTATAAGATTATGCATGGGAAAGAGCAGGTAGAGAAAGAGGTACTTTTCTCCCTTTCTCACAATACAAGAACCCGTGGGCACTCCATGAAATTGCTGAGCGGTCGGGTTAGAACGGATAAAAGGAAGTACTTCTTCACCCAAAGAGTGATTAACACTTGGAATTCACTGCCACAGGAAGTGGTGGCAGCTACAAGCATGGACGGCTTCAAAAGGGAATTAGATAAGCATATGGAGCAGAGGTCCATCAGTGGCTATTAGCCACAAGGTATAGATAGGGACTCTGGGGCAAGTGATGCTCTGTCATCTTGGTGCTTGGGGGGGTCAACAGTGGGAGGGCTTCTAATGTCCTGGCCCCACTGGTGGACCTCCTGATGGCACTGGTATTTCTGGCCACTGTGGGATACAGAGTGTTGGACTGGATGGGCCTTTGGCCTGATCCAACATTGGCATCTCTTATGTTCTTATGTTCTTATGAATCATGGGTCATTTTCCAACAGTGGAGTCAAGGGTGGCACAGCAGCCATGCCCAGTGTTCCAGAGATGTGTATGATGCATGCACTTGCAAATGTTTGCTGCTTCTACACTTGGAAGCTTTAGGACTGTACATCTAAAGTTGTAATATGTGACGTGGAAGAAACCACCAAAAGACCCTAAGCTTTATGTGCAGAAAGCAGTCTGGGAATGAAAACACAATATCATATTCAGATTTTAACTCTTTTTTTAAAAAAATTGCTGGTTCTCACTATATGTTTTTCTGTGTAAGCCATCAACTTGTACATGGCTCAAGATGGCTTGGGACTGCTTACAGGTAGCAGAGAAAAGTTATCATGACAGCCACATTTGCAAACATCTACTACTTACTATGTCCTCTTATGTTCTATTTCTACCTTTATATTCAGCTTTTGATGAATATAAATGGCAAATGGGGTTCAATGTGGCCAAGTGCAAGGTGATGCACATTGGAGCCAAAAATCCTAAATATAAATACACATTGATGGGGTCTGAACTGGCAGAGGCTGATCAAGAGAGAGATCTTGGAGTCGTAGTAGATAACTCACTGAAAATGTCGAGACAGTGTGTGACTGCAATAAAGAAGGCCAAGGCTATGCTGGGGATTATTAGGAAGGGTATTGAAAACAGATCAGCCAATATCATAATGCCCCTATATAAATCAATGGTGAGACCTCATTTGGAATACTGTGTGCAGTTCTGGTCACCACACCTTAAAAAGGATATTATAGCTTTGGAAAAAGTGCAGAAAAGGGCAACTCAAATGATAAAAGGGTTGGAACACTTTCCCTATGAGGAAAGGTTAAGGTGCTTAGGGCTCTTTAGCTTGGAGAAAAGACGACTGAGGGGTGATAGGATTGAGGTTTACAATATTATGCATGGGAAAGAACAGGTAGAGAAAGAGGTACTTTTCTCCCTTTCTCACAATACAAGAACTCATGGGCACGCCATGAAATTGTTGAGCGGTCGGGTTAGAACGGATAAAAGGAAGTATTTCTTCACCCAAAGAGTGATTCACACATGGAATTCACTGCCACAGGAAGTGGTGGCGGCTACAAGCATGGACGGCTTCAAAAGGGAATTAGATAGGCATATGGAGCAGAGGTCCATCAGTGGCTATTAGCCACAACGTATAGATAGGGGCTCTGGGGCAAGTGATGCTCTGTCTTCTTGGTGCTTGGGGGGGGGCAACAGTGGGAGGGCTTCTAATGTCCATGCCCCACTGGTGGACCTCCTGGTGACTCCTGGTATTTTTGGCCACTGTGTGACAGTGTTGGACTAGATTGGCCTTTGGCTTGATCCAACATTGGCGTCTCTTATGTTATGTTTGATGGCAGGGATAACACTCCCATCTCTATTTGGTTAAGCCATTTCCTTAAATCCTTACTTGAGACACACTCACACTTGTCATGAATCTGGCTTATACTGAGACAGGCTATTGATCTACCCAGCTTAATACTGCCTACTGTGACTGGTAGTGGCCCTCAAGAAAAGGTCCATTGTATGACCTACTACCTATTTTTTTTTTAGCTAAATGGCCAGGATTGAACCTAGGACCTTCTGCATGTAAAGCAGATACTCTACAGTTGAGCCATAGCCCCTCCTCATTCTTCAACCAATCTATCTTGTACCATCTTTGAGTAATTTTGTTTTGTATTTTTGTGTGTTTGTGTGCCCATGTCTGGAAGTCATGGCAACCTCTGGTGACCCACTGGGGAATGCAGGATGTTCAGAGAAGTGGCTTGATAGCCTCCCTCTACCTCCCAGCCCTGGTATTCTTTGGAGGTCTCCCTTCCAAGTACTTGCCAGGGTCAGCCCTGCTTAGCTTCTGAGGTCTGACGAGTTCAGGCTTGCCTGGGCTATCCAGGTCAGGGCGACCCTTGAGTCATCTTGATTGGTTCCACCCCCAATACTCACTTGCTCACCCTCTAAATTCCTTTCACACAACCCTTTCTTTTATATGCAATGGAGATGGCAAGCTGTGGCTCTATGACAGAACACATGATTAGCATGCGTAAGGTCCCAGGTTCAATCCCAGGCATCTCCAACATAGATATGCATAACAGAACTCCTGAGCCAAAAATATACATGAAAATCATTGTTTTGGGATGTTATGTCAGCTTCCCAAAATGGTCTTAGGAATCTGGGATTCTTAGAGAAACAAAATTACCCTCTTCAATAATCCATGATGTTTTGAGTTTAGGTGTTTACTAAGAAAGCAAGATCACAGGCTTGTTCTTGCTGTGTTGTTCTTTGATTCTGCTTGTTTTCCCAGGCAACAGCACCCTTCCTTCCATTCAGGTCCTGGCAAGAGTCTAGCACTCCCAGCCAATCACCTTTGCAGAGGAGGTGCTGCCCCAGAGACCTCCAAATTGGCTGTGCATTGAACAGTATGGTCCCTGCAGTGCAAATGCACAGAAATGAGCAACTTTTGGGGGGCCCCAGTAAAGTGGAGCCACTTTGCATGTGCTTGAGATGGGGGGGGGGTCTGGAGAAGAGAAGGAGTACTGTGTCCTGTGCAAATTTGGTGGTGTTATGTTCAATAACTGCTGCACAGGAGAGTCTTGAATTGATTGTGCATTGAAAAGGGTATCTGCAGTGCATGTGCACAGAAAATGGTCCTGAAAATCCAGAACATGAAAACATGGCATGAATTTCTAACCTAAACCCAAACTCAAAATCATGGTAACCCCTCCCCCCCAAGCCCAGATACAAAACTGTAGCATATATTTTTTCGGCACATATCTCTAGTGTTCAGTTAAAAGAAACAGGTAGCAGGTGATGTGACCTGACTTCAGGTAAGAGTGTTGGGAAAGGCTGAGAGGCACTATCAGTCAAGCTAGACACATCAACAGCTTGGTTAATGTTTAAGTACAACAGCTAGAATTCTTTTGGTCCCAGGACAAATAGCAACAGTAGTAATGCCGTGTTTTTGCTCTAGGGATGCAATTTTAATCAGTTAAAATTTTGGAAGACAGAAGAGGTGCATCTGATTAACCAAACAGCATGTTTTTAATTTTCTTAACAGCACCGGTGCCCACTGTGGCACATGCACAAATCATGCTTTCTCAGTGTCAAATTAATCAACCGAGTGATTAACTCATTTGATCAATCAACAGTATTTTAATTCTGTGGCCATCTTACCCTCATGAAAGCAATCTACAATTTGACCAAGGACACATCAAGCCCACCAAGTCAGGAATTAGATATGAAGTTGCATAAAATTTATTTTCACCAGTTTTGATACTATTCCCTTTTAAAACATGTTACACATCTGCAACACAGAACTACACAGGACAAATTATAATTTGCATTTATATTTCTCTTGCCATCAAGAATATGGACATCTCAATTAACAAGAGGACAGGTACAAAAACATCAGCATCACAAATAAATTTTACCAGAAGATCCACTTTTTCTATACAGGTAAACATGTTCCTCTTGTACACAGCCAGAGGCATAGAAATACAGCTTTTTATTAGGTGACAGTAACTGACTTGGTTGCAGTCAACGAAAGCTTTGGAACATTCAAGAGCCAATTCTAATGTATAGAAAAAACATGAACATTCATCCAAGAACTATTCCATTCAGAAGCCAAAGAGCAGAGGTAGGGTTTGCTCTCTGGACATGGAAAACTTACTTCAGGGAGAGGGTAGCCTCCAGTCCTTCCAGCTACCATCTTAGCTTTCCACATAACAGGAGATCTTTTTATCCTGGGAAACACCATGAGATTCCTATCCCTGCATCTTACAGTCCTAGGAAAGGCTAGCGTCTGGGGATTTTCAGTTTAGCAAGAAGATAGCGGGGATGGTAGAGATTTATAAAATTATGCATACAGATAGATAAAGTGGACAGCGAGAATTTTTCTACTTCTTTAGTATTAGAACCTGGGGGCACCCAATGAAGTCGATGAGAAATAGATTCAGGGTAGACAAAAGGAAGTCCTTACTCAATGAGTCATTACATTGTGGAATTCACTGCCAACAGACACAGTGATGGCCAAAAGCATAGATGGGTTTAAAGGGGGATGAGCAGATTGATAGATCAGACTAGCCCAATCTTATCAGAACTTGGAAGCTAAGCAAGGTCGGCCATGGTTAGTACTTAGATGGGAGGCCACCAAGGAGAATGAGGCAGAAGAAAGCAATGGCAAACCACTCTGCTCATCTATTGCCTTGAAAACCCCATAGTCCTGGGGCCGCCATGAGTTGATTGGGACTTGACAGCACACAATTGGACAGATTCATCAATGGCTACTAAGCTATGGTGACTAAAGGGCACCTCCACATCCAGAAAGGTAACGCAATAAACACCAGCAGCCTCAGACGCCCTTATGCGGGCAGAAAGGCGAACTATAAACTGTGTAAAATAAATAAGAAGGCCACATCAGGGAAAGGTGTTGGCTTCTATGCCGATTGTTGGCACTTCTGGGCAACTGGTCAGCCACTGTATGATACAGTATGCTGGAATACGTGGACCACTGGTCTGATCCAGCAGAGCTCTAAAGTACTACATGCTGCTACTCTGATAATTAAACTCCTGGGCAAGCCAATTTTATGCCTTCACCTGCTTCTGCTGGGGCATCATGTTCAATGCACCTAGATTAATTGTGGCTACCATCATCCTAATTGTGCCCATATTTCCCAATGGCATCACTCATACTTTTTTTGCATTGTATCTTAAGGAGATACGGTGACACAGAATGCCTTCTAACGGTGACAGGAACAGAAGGGGAGAAGCCAGAGGCTTGGTGGGTTTTGAAAGCTGTTATTTTGAGAGACAGAACACTCAGGCCAGAATTAAGAGATGGTTTGCACATGAAAAAAACAGTATTTTACAAGAGGAGACTTTCTATGTGATTCCATATCAAAGCAATGGTAGCTTCAAATGATCTTTCCAGATTTCAAACAAGTGTTGGATGGAAGGGCCCAGATGGACATATGCAATGATCTTCTAACCAGGATCTATGGTACTCAAAATAGTCTTTACAACATCACACACAAAGGGCAATGTGGAGAGAACTGAGGCAATTAGCAAAACAGCATTCCTTCAGAGTCCCATCTACCCAGTGCAATAACTCAGCACGGTTCTCCACCTGTGTGAAATCCAGCTATATCTTTCCAGAAGGCGGTCAGGATATCCATTTCCTATAATTCAAGCCACAAGAGCTTCCTGTTCAGATCTCTACCACCTCCTCAGTTACTGCATCTAATGTGACTGTGAGTACTATGTGCAACATAGTTACGTAAGTATATTAAGCACCTATTGGACAGTGACTGTAACATACTCAGTAATTCTACAACTGCCTGCACCGATTTTTGAACTTTAATGTTCTTTAAAAGCAAATAGATGCTAAGCCCTCTTTCTCCTGTTTTGCCACGCAAGTAGGGATATGCTCATGTTGCTTGATCGTTTAAGAAAAAAAAATAGCTCTTTCCAGGCTCCCCAGCTTCAGGTTTAGAACATGGCCTCCCTGTCTCCATTTTCTTTAAACCCTGAAAGCAACAGATGTCCCTTCTCCCTGACTTCTTCCTTTCATGGGGACAAGAGAATGTGATACTTGGTCTGGATTCCATTACTGGAAAAGGTTGCAAGAACATATGAAAATATAAGCTTGTAAAAGTGGACTAGATGGCCCAGTACGTGCCAATCTCATCAGTTCCTAGAAGCTAAGCAGGGTCGGCCCTGGTCAGTATTTGGATGAGAGACCGCTGAAGAAGCCCAGGGCTGCTATCAAAGCACCCCTGAAAGTTTCTTGCCCTGCAAACCCTATGGGGGTCGCCATAAATCGGTTGAGACTTGTTGGCAAAACAACACAAAAACAAAGCAGAGGGAAGGGGCTTCTGGAGTAACGGAACTTTAAGACAGCACTTCTATTTAATGAAGAGCACTGAGGAAAAATAATTATCCGTTCAGAAATTAATGCCGCTGTCTTAAGCTGTGTTACACCCCTCTAAGCCCACTAACTTCAATAGACTTACTCTGGTGAGGAGAGGACTGTTTTTTTGGTTCATTTTTTTAAAAAGCAACTCACCGCAAAGGTACGTAACATTTCCCCCCAAGAAATCTTTGTAAAATGATAGATGGACCACAGGTGATTTTGCAACTTTTTCCATTTCAAACAAAGCTGCCTAATGGCCTTCTGTCACACGAGGTGTAAAAGCACAGTTCTCAGAGACGCTTGCTGGTGTAAACAAAAAAAAAGAAAGAAAAAGAAATGAGCGGGACCTCATTTCAAACTGAGCTCTTGTGCAATTTCCATTCCTCTCTGTGGGACTACGCAGGCATCCCCAGGAGACTGCCAAGCTTGGCAAAATGAAAAAATAGTTAAAGAAGGACATTTCATCTTCCCCACCATGACTCATAATGTGGAAAAAAGAAACAAGAACATTTGTGCCAGTAGAAAATGTCGGGTCTTTTCACCCTCCTCTTTGCATGTGAAATTTTCCTCCCCAGAATTTGACAAGACATTTCAGCCATGCTGAAATGAAGATCAGTAAGTGTTGTACAATGGGGCTGTTTTGGATTATTAAAAAGACAAACACACACCCATAAAATTAGTCTCAGCAAGAAACACTTTACAGAACTGCAGCCTTGTGACAAGGCATTATCTACGAAGAGCACAGGTCCAAGATTCCAGGTCTTTACACAATGGTTGTTAATGGCCATTGTTGCTGCCAGTAAATCAGAGTGCCGGGTCAAGTCAGCATTCCAATAAACATCGTCGAACCCAATTCCCATTTTCAGCAGCTTTGTTAATTTGGCATGGGGAACATTATTTAGTATAAACGTTACTAACTCTGCAAGTCAATGTTGCTGTCCATACCACTGATTCTACCATGTTCGTGCGCAGCTCTCACCTCTTTCCTTTGTGCAAGAAAGCGTCTCAATAGATGGCACCCAACAACAAACCCATTTCCTTCCCTTTTTATAGACACTCTAGAAAGTGTTATGTTTCTTCAGACGACAAAATCAACTTGCAAAATAGTTCCAAGGAAGATATACCAGCTGATATAGATTTGGAAAGAAAAGGGGTGAACAAGCTAACCGTTGGGATGCAGAGAAAGGCATACCTTCAATCCCATCACAATGAGTTCCAATCAGCTTGTGGTGTGTTGAAATCCCACTAATTTGATTGTCCTCAGTATTGTCTTAAACAACCCAGCGTTTCAGATTAAAACATACTGTTCTACCTCTGCAACATTTGCAGGAATTTGAATAATAAAACTCAGATGCTGAATGTAATGTCTTACACCTTGAAGGCAGTGGAACTTTGAGAGTAAAAGTTAAGTCCCGGTGCTTGAAAACAGAGGCTTGCGGATACCACTTGCAAGGAAACATGTCATAGTAGGCAGTGAGCCACCTTTTCTCCTTCATTGATTAACCGTTTGTCCTTTTGACAGATCCACATCACCTTCTGCCAATGATATCCTCATCCTAAATCTTCATATCAAGGAAATGCATCAGCAATTCAACACTTTTTACACATCTGCCCCAGTGATTCACTTTAAGACTTTAACTTGGTAGACTTTCATGTTTTCTTCCAGAGGACACTTTCTAAATAGTGGTCTGAAGATGCAGGTCAAACACTTAATACAAGTCTCACCAAAGGCTCCATTCCTTCTGAAGTCAGTTTTGGAGCAGGTTTCAGTCTTTTGCACAGGACAGCTGCTGTTGCTAGTTTTGACTCTGAGCAATGCAAATCTTGTAGTATTCTATAAATTGTCCATTAAAAAAAAAAAAAGCAACAGATGTCCCTCCTCCATGACCTCTTCCAGTTTTTGTCCAGTTTTTACAGATCTTGGTTTGATTGGGAAATTCAAGTGTTGGAATTTATTTTCATCTCTATTCCATTCATTCAGACAGAGTGCCGAATTGCACGGTCAGAATTATTGTATGGTTTGGCCCATTATAAACTGGATATCTGAGGGTGCTGACCCACATTAACTTCACTCCTGGAAGGCCAGATTACTAGGGAAACAGATTCTTAACCGAGCACACACTTTTAATGTGCAGAAATATGCTTTAAATGGGGAAACGTGAATAAAAAACCCAATTCCCCACCTGCGCTCTGAAATAGTACAGTCCAGTGATATTTATGAACACGCAGTTCAGCTCTAACAGGAAACAGATTTTCAAAAAAAATAGCTCAACAGTAAATAGCAAGAATCCCATGACCTTTCCCTTTCAAGTCTTTAATGATTCATAATGCATCCGTTACTTTTCTGCAGAACAACATTTCTGATACTTTTTTTAAAAACAAAAGGACAATTAGCAGCAGGTTTCCTTCCAAAAGGTCTAGGAAGGTTAAAAGTAGTTGGGTTCTATTATACAGTAGTGTTTTCCATACTAACAGCTAGCCCAGAGTCATCCCTCTAAGCTGCCATTCAGGGCTGGCTCCAGCCCCAAGGACTCCCTGGCACCTGGTTTCTCCCTGGGCTGAGCTCTCAGGTTTCTCCTTGACAGTGCATGTATGTGTGCTTGTGGCCAACTGCCTACAGAAGCAGTTAATTAAAGGAGAGGGGGGAAATCAACAAGCCAGAAAGCCAGCAGATATCCTGGATGAGCCAGATGCAACTTGGCTGCTTGGGCAGACGCATGCATTGCCTTGGCAAATATGTATTTGATGGTGAACAGTAGCACACAGGTGGGTATTTGCAGGAAAGAAGCATGCCGAAAACTCCAGAAGCGGTCCTCCTTAACTTGTTGTAGGATATTCTGAGAATCCCTAGGACACATAAAGAACTACTCCTGATTATGGCGACTGCTACAAAGAACCTTCTTGCCTCACAATGGAAAACCAAAAACATTCCTACCTTTCAACAGTGGATTAACAAAGAATATTTTATTCTTGATAAGATTTCAGATGGTATTGCAAGAACTCAGGAAAATCAGACTCAAGCCAATTTGTTAGAAAAATGGTCTCTCATTTTAAACAAACTGGTCAAGGTTCTCAGAATGTGTATGAATAGTATAAAATGTTTAAACTCTCCTATTAGATCTTATTAACTCAGGCATCTGTATGGGTCAGTTGGAGGTTGTTAATTCTTGTATTCTATTGTATATAACTAACAAAAACAATCAAACACTATACTGAATATCGCAAAGCACTGTTCTGACATGTAAACTTGTAAAAAAAGTGCATGTATATTTCAACACCTGTGTATGATGCTTTATATGCTTTGTAACTTTGCAATGTACCTTTCATTAAAATGTTAAAAAAAAATCAGGCGCTTAATTCCCCCCAACCCATTAATTCTTCTTGATTCTCTCCAGTCAAAACTCAGAGTTGGCGAGAAGAAACCCAGAAGAAAAGTAGCAGAGGGATTATATGGAACAATGAAGCCTGCCCACCATCCATTCTCCCTGCAAATGTGTTCTCCCCCCCACACACACACAGTTAGTCCTGCGTAGCCTATTATACTGGCTAAGTACCTTACTGCACAGATACTTTGGATGTCAGAAAATTCGTCTTCCCCCAAACACTGCTGTTGGATAAAACAGAGTTTTCCCATTTACCAAAGTCATGGCATCCCTTTAAAAATAATGCAGCAATACCACACCAGGGAAGAGTCACAGTGGGCATTTTTTTGTTCAAGGGGATTAAAGAAAACCATGTCATAGTGAGAAGTTCAACTATAGCCTGGGACACAGCATGGCACTGTACGTGTTGCCTACTTACTGGCAAGATGAGTCACTAATTCAAAAGTACTTCCCAGGATGTTCAAACACTTATATCTACCTGACCGTCCCAAAGCAGATCACAAGGAAACAAAAAAACCAAGGAAAACAAAATATATGACATTGTTTTCAAATAAATAGCTTCCTTCACAGGTTCCAAGTAAGCTGATTGCACAATGGGAGCCACACTCTTTGCAGTTACCCTCCTTTGACTTCACTTAAAAATAAATAGAAATGGACAGAACATGACTGACCACGCAGTGCCCCTCTACGTTCTCCCTGCTTGTTTGGCCAACTCTGAGCCAACTTGCTTAACTGCCAATTATTCAGTCTTTTTCCGCAAAGGTCACCAGCCAACGCACAATCCTTACACGACTGTCAGATGCAGCTGTTACTATGATGAACACACACTGATTTCTGTCTGTGAGCACTGTGCAAAGAACAAGTCTGTGCTTCTTCCAATGAAGCACCTATGATGTGAGCTTCGAATAGCTCGGAGGAGAGAACCTTCGCCTCAGGTACTTCAGGATGTAGAGAGGGAGACAACTGACCAGAGTGATGACTGTCACCTTCCATAAGAATGACAAGGTTGCGATGAAATAAACATCTGGAAGGAAGGGAAGAACAAAGAAAATGAGCCAAACAGTTGGAAGGGAAAATCAAGGAGTCAACATAGGTACAGGAGAAACCAGTGGTGTCCACATGCCACAGTGAACATGATACACACAGGAAAGTAATCAGATGGGCCATCAAGGCCCAACTACACATTAGACTGTTTCCAGGTCTGTCCTGGGTCCTCCTGAGCCATGCGCACTGGGACTTCCACAATAAAACATTTCTCAGGCACGTGGTAACTCCACACAGGGAAAGCCTTCAATACGCCATTTTTCCTACCTGAAATGGCCCCAGGGAACTACTATTCATCCTACTGGGAAAATTCATTTATACTGATAGGCTACATAAAAGGGGCAAGCAGTGGTTTCCCCAGAGCCAATTTCATGTCAGAAAAATGCTGCTAAAGGCCTTAAGCTCCCTCTCCCAGTGGGCCACAAAAATGGGCCGCTCCAAACCTCAGAATTAAGTTTCAGCATGGAACTTCCTTGGCACGTCTGTTTTGACAGGACCCAGGGTAGACCTGGAAGCAAACTATTAGGTAAAAGATGAGTGCTAATCTTCCCTTCCCTTCTGGGGAACACAGCCCAGGGAGACGGGTTTTAATAGGTGGAACTGTGTGGAAGGATAAAACCCTACAGCTCCTCCCTACATGTCTCTGATCCAAACGTGGGCCATGTGCACCTGCAGCGTAGCTTTGAAAAAAATCCTGGGGAAATCCAATTGATGATCTCCAAGCATGTCGTCACCCTTAAGAGTAATAAGGGATCTGAAAAATTACTCCCAGAAGGACGGGCTGTGGCTGAGTGGAACAGCTTCTGTTTTGCATGCACAAAGTCCCAGGTTCAGTCCTTGGCAACTCCAGGCAAAAGGACCAGGCAGTAGGTGATGTGAAAGATCTCAGCCTGAAATCCTGGGGAGCCACTACCTGTCTGAGTTGACAATACTGCCCTTTATGGATCAATGATTTGATTCAGTATAAGGCAGCTTCAGGTGGGTTCATGTGTGTCTGAAGTAAAGCTGCCCATAACTGAAGTGGCACCAGAGGAATGAGTGTTGCTTCCCCTTTTATTTGGCAAACAATATAAATAGTCTTCACCCACTTGGATACTTGGGAGAGGCTCAACATTTGTTCTATGAATCACAAAGCTCCATGTAGGACATATTTGCGTTAGCGCTCAAACCAAACCCATGTGGAAAGGCAGCATTCATGTAAATGAGGAGTCTGTGATGGAGAAACTAGCAGGATCTCCTTCTAGGCAATTAACAAAGCTTGGAAGTGGCACTTTCTACTTCACTGGATGGGGAGCTACATACTAAACAGGATGGTCCTTCAAAAAGTTGTAACGAGTTATGAAAAAGGCAGCCATAAACAAATACTCCAAAGTTACAGTGTTTTTACAGACCTGTCTGGGAACATGCCTTTAACTCTTGAGGATGTTCCCCCCACCAGCATCTCTGGGCAGAAGGGTGGTATATTAGCTAGAGGCCTGGACTAGGTCCAGGGAGATCTCTACTCAGCCAGGCCTTGGGACAGACAGTCATGCTTAGCCTTAATCTACCTCACAGGTCTCTTTGTGAAGATAAAATAAGAGAACTACGGAGAGTGCCATGAGCTCCCTGGAAGGAGGGTGGAATAAAAAATCTAAAAAACCAGACCTCTGTGTGGATCCTGATAAGAATGTACAATAAGAAGAGCCCTGCTGGATCAGACCAGTGGTCCATCTAGTCCAGCATCTTGTCTCACAGAGTGGCCAACCAGTTCCTCTGGAGGGCCAACAACGGGGCATAGAGGCTGAGGCCTTCCCCTGATGTTGCCTCCTGGCACTAGGGTTCAGAGGTTTAGTGCCTCTGAATGTGGAGGTTCCCCTCAGTCACCATGGCTAGTAGCCACTGATAGACTTATCCTCCATGAAGTAAACACTGATAGACGTATCCTCATGATGACCCTACTTAGATTTGAACTTGTCTATAATATATATTAGGTCTGGTATAATTATCTTCTCCCCTAGACACTCATGGCTTTGCTCATAGGCTTGGAAACAGCAGTAATTTCCAATGAGAGAAAAGAATTTCTGGGAGTGGAACGGGACTTCCTCTCCTCCCACCGCAGCTGAAAAAGGTCCCTGAAAGACCTGGCCCAAACAACATGAGGGGAGAGTTGGAGGTCTGTAGTGAGAGGAAGGAATCAGTGAAAATCAACCCCCACTTCCATCCATGGAAATCCTCTCCTGAATCCAAGTTACGGATATTTTTGTTCCTGAGGTGGAAAATCCAAGTAGTGACTCCCCCACACACACTTGACTAAACACATACTAGAAGAAATGGGTGGCAGTTATTTGCCGACCTTTTAAAACAGTGGTCAAAATCTGCTGTCTGAGACAACTGCCTCACTGGCTGCCTGAAAGAGGTGACCCTGACTTGGTAAACCTTCTCTTGAGGGACGTTTTGAGAAAGACAAAACAAGGACTGTTACCAATAAATTCATGTAAGAAGACCAGCGAGGCAATGTAGCAGGAAAGACTTAGTAATTCTGCCACTATCATGAGCCAATGCCATGTCTGGATTGTTAGTGCCACCATCAACAACTCCGTGAGGATCAAGGAGGTGAAAGAAATGGCCACAATGTGGACAAACTCCGACTCAAACAGCAGCAGTGCTCCGTACATGATGATGCTACCTGTAAGAGGGCAGAGGAAAGAGAGGGGAGGTTACAGACTTTGGTGGAAAGTGCTGTCAAGTCAGAGCTTACTTTTATTTAGTTATTTATTTATTTGGTTTATATCCCGCCCCGCAAATGGGCTCAGGGCAGCCCACAACATGAACCTGTACAAAGTTCTGTACAAAGTCACAAGATGGTGACAACATAGGTAAGAGTGCTTTCAGAGATTTCCCCCCCTTGTACATATGCTCAGTAGTTGTTGGCAAGTGGCCAATTTCCTACCAGTCGATATGTAAAAATATCTGTACCTCATACAGTGAGTAGATAAACAGGACAGGTGGGTAGGGTTGGGGGGTAGTCTAATATGATGGCTGCAGCCTCAACCAATGCCCTGGCAGAACAGCTCTGTTTTACAGGCCTTGAAGAATGTAAATCCCGCAGGGCCCTGATTTCAATTGGGAGACTGTTCCACCAGGCCGGAGCCAGAGCCGAAAAGGCCCTAGCTCTGGTCAAGGTTAAGCAGACATTCTTTGGCCCAGGGATCACCAGCAGATGTTGATCTGAAGAAAAACGCAGAGAACTCTGGGGGATATATGGTGGCCCCACAAAGTTTTCAAGGCGAAGAGAGGTGGTTTGCCATTGCCTGCCTCTGCATAGCTACCCTGGACTTCCTTGGTAGTCTCATACCCCAATACTAGCCTGAGCAGACCCTGCTTAGCTTCTGAGATCTGATGAGACCAGACTAGCCTGGGCCATCTAGGTCAGGCAACAGACTTTACTTTAAAAGAAAATCAATATCGGCCCCGGTTACACGGAGCATTAGGCACGCTAGAGAGATGGAAGCTAGGCGGATTTTCCGGGCGCGATCTCACCGCCACATCTGGGAAGCGTAGAGGTCCCGTGGCTCACCCGAGGCTTCACTCCGAAGATGTGCTGTAAAAAACTAGTACCTCCAAGGTACTAGTTTCTGGAAAGTGCGGGGCAAGGGCGGGCGTCAGATCATGTTTCCGGTGTTAGCTCGTGGCATCCGGCGCCCGCCCATGTCCCGTCGCGATTTTTTTTTGTCAAGTCTCCACGGGTGCGCACAAGCACCCAACGGCGCATGCGAACACTTGGGTTAAAAAAAACAACACAACCCCTGCGGCGCCGCAGGAGTGAGGTATGATCGGCACCTCCCCTTAACGACGGGACGTTTGATCCGGCTGCCGCGCGGTACTTCTCTCTGGGGCAAACAGCCACGCCTCCTGCCCGCGATATCCGGCCTGTGTGACCGGGGCCATAGTTATCTACATTGTACGTGGAGAAGCAACCACTACTGAAACCTAGTTGTTGTAGCTGTTTGACTTGCACTTCTTGTGCTGAATCCTGTTAAAGCCATAAAGGCTATCACTCTAATAGTAAAGTAGCTGACCCCAAAACCAATCATGAAAGAAGCAAACAGGCAAGATGACGGTTCTCCCCAGGTATGCATTAAAACGTGGCTTTGTAACTGCATCAAGACCAGCAGGTTTCAGGAATCATAGTGTGTTGCAGGCAGAGATAGTCAAAGGAGAGGGAGACAGCACAGGGAGATGTGGAAACTGGTATAAGAGCATATAGAATTCCTCAGGGGAAGACAGAAGAAGATGGTGGTGGAGGAGGAGAATTTCTAAATTGTTCATTTCCCCTTCCTTGTAATTCCTCACAGGCCTCTACCTTGCTACATTTTGCGATCCTGGATCACACGAGGTGATAAAGAAAAATGAGTTTGATTCAGTTTGCAGTATGGACAAAAACACAAGGAGGTTAAGGCAGTGTTCCCTCTAAGCTGAGTTAGTGTGAGTGAGTTCACAGTTTTTTAGCCTCCAGCTCACACATTTTTGTCTTAGCTCAGGAAGGATGGCTCCAGAGCAAACTAATCTATGCAGCAGCCAAATCGCTCACTCACAACTTAAATGCCAGTAGTTCACAAAGTAGAATTTTTGCTCACAAGACTCCACAGCTTAGAGGGAGCATTGGTTAAGAGCCCTTTCATAAATGGTGGAATTTCCTGCATGGAACTATTCTGTGTCTAGAATGGCAAGAGCCATTCAAATAATTATGCATGCATGTGCAATTCACCATGGTAGCACACATGGCAAGAAGTCATGACCGATAGCATGTTCCTGACATCTGACCATGTAAAGAGATATACAGGCATCCTAACAGAAATTCTATACATGAGGGGAATACATTTTTAAGTGAATGGGAAACAGAATGAATGAGACCCAGTCATCTCATTATTTTTCCTATGTAAACTAATGAGGAAACCCCCCAAACTATGACAAGTCTCTTTCATTTTGACTTTTGTTTATTTCCCCATTGCTTTGGATTGGCAAAGCAGTGGAGGCATATTTGAACTGGATATGTGGGCAACTATGGCATGCAGGGTTCACAGAAAGTTTACTCGACAGACTGAAAAGCTCTCCCACCCACTGCAAAGAAATGCTTGAACACTGATTGGGTCTTTTGCTGAAATCAAGGGGAAGCCTATGGCATGTAACATTTGTAATTGCCTCTGTCTCTGAAATCTGGCAGATCCAATGCCTTGGAGATGTAGTAGAACACCATGCTCTTTGGATGAAAAGCACAAAGGTTCTAGACAGGAGAAAACTGGCTTGGTCTCCTGTTGCAATCAACGGACAACTTCAGCAAATGGACTAACAGCTCTGATGCAAAATAATGCAGTGTCTTTAAAATGCCCTGACCTCAATAGCCCAGACTAGCTGACTCTTGCTCACCTCTTTAACCTCACTATCTAACTACTAGGTGAGCAGCCCTTCTTCACTGTTGTGGTAGTACATAACTGCAAATAGGCAGAGCATAATTCAAAATGCTGGTACTTATAAGAACATAAGAACATAAGAGACGCCAATGTTGGATCAGGCCAAAGGCCCATCCAGTCCAACACTCTGTGTCACACAGTGGCCAGAAATACCAGTGCCATCAGGAGGTCCAGCAGTGGGGCCAGGACATTAGAAGCCCTCCCACTGTTGACCCCCCCCCCAAGCACCAAGAAGACAGAGCATCACTTGCCCCAGAGCCCCTAGCTATACCTTGTGGCTAATAGCCACTGATGGACCTCTGCTCCATATGCTTATCTAATTCCCTTTTGAAGCCGTCCATGCTTGTAGCACCCACCACTTCCTGTGGCAGTGAATTCCATGTGTTAATCACTCTTTGGGTGAAGAAGTACTTCCTTTTATCCGTTCTAACCCGACCGCTCTGCAGTTTCATGGAGTGCCCACGAGTTCTTGTATTGTGAGAAAGGGAGAAAAGTACCTCTTTCTTTACCTGCTCTTTCCCATGCATAATCTTATAAACCTCGATCATGTCACCCCTTAGTCGTCTTTTCTCCAAGCTAAAGAGCCCTAAGCGCTTTAACCTTTCCTCATAGGGAAAGTGTTCCAACCCTTTTATCATTCGAGTTGCCCTTTTCTGCACTTTTTCCAAAGCTATAATATCCTTTTTAAGGTGTGGTGCCCAGAACTGCACACAGTATTCCAAATGAGGTCTCACCATTGATTTATATAGGGGCATTATTATATTGGCTGATCTGTTTTCAATACCCTTCCTAATAATCCCCAGCATAGCATTGGCCTTCTTTATTGCAGTCACACACTGTCTCGACATTTTCAGTGAGTTATCTACTACAACTCCAAGATCTCTCTCTTGCTCAGTCTCTGCCAGTTCAGACCCCATCAATGTGTATTTATATTTAGGATTTTTGGCTCCAATGTGCATCACCTTGCACTTGGTCACATTGAACCCCATTTGCCATGTTGACGCCCACTCGCCCATCCTTGACAGATCCCCTTGGAGTGCCTCACAATCCTCACTGGTTTTCACCACCCTGAACAACTTTGTATCATCCGCAAATTTAGCCACTTCACTGCTTACTCCCATCTCCAAATCATTTTTGTAGTTCCTGCTACAAAAAATCCTTGGGTTTTGACAACAAACAAGGTAAACAGAATAACAAGCAAAAGGTGGGAGTGGCTGGATGAGCACACTTCTGGTAGCATGGGGGGGTGGCCTAATATGCTAATGAGTTTCTGCTGTTGGGTGCGGCCTAATATGCTAATGAGTTTCTGCTGTTGGGTGCGGCCTAATATGCTAATGAGTTTCTGCTGTTGGGTGCGGCCTAATATGCTAATGAGTTCCTGCTCGGCTTTTTCTACAAAAAAAGCCCTGGAGACCACCAAGGGATCCAGGGTTGCTACATGGGAGCAAGCAATGGCAAACCACCTCTGAACGTCTCTTGCCTTGAAAAACCTACCAGGTTGCCATAAGTTGGCTGTGACTTGACGACGCTTTCCACCACTGTCTTTAAAATGAAAACAGAGAAACTAAAGAGCTTCCTACCAACATCCTGACTATATACAATCCATGCAGTTCTATAACATACAGGCAATTTTCCAGACAAGAATATCTGGTGTTCAAAGGCCCAAGTGGCCGGTTCATACCTTCATGTTGGCCCAACACAATGATAATTGACCACTCGGGACAAAACATTCACAGGTTAATCCTCCCAGATGTAACTTTCACCTGGCATCAACCCAATATTTTGCAAAAGGAAGTTCACACACACGGCTGAGAGTCCTCCAGTACTGGATTACGAAATGGCTTGAATAGTGTAAATGCCTAGCTCTTAAGCAAAGACGGGATGACTACACTGCAGAGACCACCAAGGGCTTTCAAGCGGCTTTGAAAGGGAAAGGGGTGCATCTACTTCATCTATAATTCCTTGTTCACAGACAGGACAACAGTGACATTTTAAGGAGGAAAGTTTTGCCATCTTTGCAAAAGCGCAACAGCAGGTCCCCTTGGGGCATGCAGAGAGAGGATTCACTTGCGGCTCTATGCAATCACAGACTCTAAATAATGCCCTTTCAATCCACTTTCAATGCACTTTCCAACTGGATTTTACTGTGTGAACTGGCAAAATCCAGTTGGAAAGTGCATTGAACGTTGATTGAAAGGGCATCATTTAGTGTGTGTGACCGCAGCCTGGGCATAATGCAAGCCTCTTGTTTGGAATTGGGATGAAAGGAGCAGGATGGCTCTGTGAGCAGCGAAACACAGTTTCTATAGTGCTTTAGAATGCCCAATTTCTGTAACCCTTACGAAAATTTGGTAAGGCAAGCCAGTCGACATATTGCATGCATGAGAGGAAGACAGGCCTGCTTGAGACTCCCCAGTGAGCCCATGGCCAAGGAGAGATATGAATGAAGAAGGGCTTTCAGCTTTCCTGTCTTAAGCACCACCACACCAGCTGTCAATACAGTCTCTTGATAAGAGAGGCACTGAAGCCCACCACATCCTATTCCTGGCTGAACTCCTAAGTGTACCTGCTAGGAAACAAATCCCAGTGACATCAGAAGGCCTCAAGGTTTGTGAGTTGGAGAAGGAGGGAGCGAAGGAGAGCTACTTTGCATCTTGCTTCTGGCTGACCTGACAACAGCCACAGGGCTTCCCAGATACTCAGCTGCAGACATAACATATCAGCAGCATGAGTAATCTGTAGGGATGAGTAATCCACAGCCTTTGCATTCTGCTTGTTTGAAGAACAATTCTACCAGTGACTCAAGAAAGATCCAGCTATAAAACCCAGACCCAGAAGTAACCTTTCCACCATCTGGGTACTGCTCAGTTTTCGGTCGCCACCCCCCTCCTCCTGCCCTGCTGATCTTGGGCGATAACTCCTAGCCAAATTGCATGGTGCAATCCACTGAGAGGTGAAGTCATCTGACCCGCAGAATGTAAGAGGAGAACAGTCTTGGCCTGAAAATCTTTCCCACGATGTTTCCTTCTGACTGTCCAGAAACTGTGTGTTCCCTTGTAAAGGCCTGGGGTCTGCTGTACTATGCCCCTAAAAAGAGCCACTGCTGTTGCAGTGTTCGCTTCTACAGCTCTATTACACCCCTAGAATACAGCATTACAGTATATTCTATTCTATTCCCCCGTCCCACCCAGCTTTTGTTCACACAGGTCCCCGTGATCTCCGGCATAGCCTTTTCCACCAAGGGAAAACCTGGTTGGATCTAAGCTATGCTTCTCTGTTGTGCTGCAGAACCATCATCACAGACGGCTATACCATGCTACTGAAGTCTCCAGCTTGCCTGAGCTCAGCATCCTCCAGCCATTGGTGTAGAACTTGGACTTTTTAAAGAAGTGTAGAAAAACAGATATATAGTCAAGCAAAACATGACTCACAATAATGGGTTTAAATTAAGGGCGGGAAGGTACCAGCTGGATCTTAGGGAAACCTTTTTTACAGTAAGAGTTGTGCAACGGTGGAATCAGCTGCCGAGGGAGGTGGTGAGCTCCACCCCCTCACCGGTAGTCTTTAAGCAGCGGCTGGGCAGACACTTGTCAGGGAGGCTCTAGGCTGATCCTGTGCTGAGTTTCTAGATGGCCTGTTTGGTTCCTTCCAACTATGTGGTTCTATGATTCTATTCTATGTGATTCTATGAAATTTAAAGAGTTGATTTCTCAGCATAACACCACATTTGATTATACGGCACTAAGCATTTTAGAAGCAACTTGACAAACAGGTAAAGCATCATACCTTGATAGATACTTATCAAAACCCATATCAAAAATGTTTTGTAGGATAATGGTCGCCCCTGAAAATAAAACAGGACAAAAAAATGATTACATAAGTCTAGTGCATGTTATGCTAAAAGAGCACATGCAGGAACCCAAAGGCGGGGTGGGAACAGAAGAAAATCTGTTGAACCTTCAGAAGATCTTTGTAGAGCTCTGGATACAGCATGGCAACTTCCGATTTCACATCCTTGTCCAGGACCAGAGAGAAGACTGGGAACATGGTATAGATTGTAGAATACCTGAAAGCAGCAATAGGAGAAATACCCACTGATTTCCTCATTGTTTTAAGAGATTTCCTTCTGCATGTTGGTCAAATAAATCTACTGCATGAGGGGGTGGTAAACTTGTGGAACAGATGACCCATTTTGCCACTTCATATATTTTCTGCTGGGAGGGAAGGCAGCAATCTTGTCTGCTCTGAGAAGCTAAGCAGGGACCACCAAAGAAGATTCTACAATGGCAAACCACCTCTGTTTCTCCTTGGTTGGAACTTGACAGCATATACATAATATATTTACTCCTTATGCTGGCTGCTAATCCAGTGGTAGAGTCTGGAGAACAGACTTTGTAAGTATGTGCTGGAGTAAAAATAGCCTCCAGGATTCTAATTCCAGGAGATGGACACATAGATTTCAAGTTAGTGAAGGACAGAAGAAAAAGAAAAAGAAGAGGAGGAGGGGAAGGATTTTGGATTTATACCCCACCCTTCACTCAGAGTCTCAGAGCAGTTTACAACCTCCTTTTCCTTCCCCTCCCCACAACAGACACCCTGTGAGGTAGGTGGGGCTGAGAGAGCTCTTTCAAGGACTGCTCTTGAGAGAACAGCTCTGAGAGAACTATGACTGACCTAAGGTCACACCAGCAACTGCATGTGAAGGAGTGGGGAATCAAACCCAGTTTTCCCAGATTAGAGTTCGCGCTCCTAAACACTACACCAAACAAAGTGCTGGTATGTAAGGCCACATAATAATAATCTGAATCTAACAACAAATGATTTAAAACCAATTTAGTAGACCCAGGTTCAGATCCTCACTCTCCCATGAATTGGCCCCCTTGGGCTAATTGCACACACTTGGCCTAACCTACCTCACACAGATATTGTAGGAATAAAATGGAGAAGAGGAGCATCATTTAAGCTGCTTTGGATCCTCATTGGGAAGAAAGGTGGGGTATAAATGGAGCGATTAAATAACTAAGATAAGAAACAAGAACTGTGCCTCAAAAATTAGGTGCTGTACACCTACAAATTATATAGTTACATACTTCACATGTTCTATGTGCAGCCGAAAATTGTTAATTGTAAATGTAACAGACACACATACCACTGTGCATTCAATACAACACAAGCATATTTTAAGGAACTAGAACTGGCTATACTTTGCCGCAGAGTAGGATTTGCCACAGTGTAAGGTACAGAATGTATATCTCAAGTCCAAAATGGATGACACCACTTCAGGCAACAGATGGTGAATTCCAGCCTTTCTAGCCAAACCATTTTGCATGTGCTGGACAGGCTTTACTGTTTACAGAGCTCAGCCTCAAATCCAGTTTACAATACCACATGCACCCCCCGCAAACACAGATGCACACGCGCGCACACACACACACTGCAAAGGGGATGCATTCACAGCCTTTTCTTCCACAAAGGTACCTCTTGAAAAACTGTCCACCCTATTATTTTTTTAAAATGCATATCCTGTGTTTCTTCCAAAAGACAAACTCCGAGCAAAACTAAACTTCTGCTCCCGACATTCAAATAAAAGATGTTTCAACGGGTCCTAACAACAGCAGCCAAAATTTGGCTAACGGGACCCACGTGTTTATCACTGTTATTGGATAAAAGCAGTTTTGAAAAAAAAAATGTGCGTCTTCATAATCACATGCTCATCCCTCCTTCTGATAACCACAGCAACAGAAGATCGGACAACAGTTTGTGGCCTAATCAGTGTCACATGTCGCTGTGAACACTTCCAAGCATCTGAAACGTATCAAACATTTTGAACTCTTCTCTGCACTCATATTTTTTGTGCGTTTGTGTGTGTGTGTGTGTGTATGTGCTTGCATGACTGGAAGTCATGGTAACTTCTGGCAACCCCTACTGGGGTTTTGGTTGTTGCAGAGAGGTGGCTCGGGACGCATGCATCCCGAGCCCTGGTATTCCTTGCTAGGGTCGGCCCTGCTTAGTTTCCGAGACCTGCACTCATACTTTGAGAAAGTGTTTGGTTCTTACCCAATAATGAGGAAGCCCTGGTAGAGGGAGACGGAGGCAAAATAGAACACGGAAGAGAAAACAGCCTGTAGGGGAAAAGGGAAAGGTTTTAGTTGCCCCTGATTCAAGGACAATGACCCATCCTGGTGGTTCTTAATGGCACCAGGCCTGGAAGCCCACTGCCTGAATGCTTAGATATCTCACAGACATGAAGTAAAACGAGAATGGGCGAGGGCCACGTTTCTTCTCCACCTCCAACCCTCAGAGAGTTGAAGACAGTTTGAAAGAAGGATGGCCGCTGGTGGGATGGACTTGCATCTGACTTTATCCTCTGACAGATGAGCCATTGTATGGGTTGGCTAGAAGCAACACTCCGACACTCAAAGCGTTGTGTGTGTATATATATGGCAATACCCTGTTCAGCTCTTGTTGCTTCTGTAAATGCAGAGGCATTTCCAGAGTTAACAGAGGCATCCCCACCGGGCAATTCCCCATTCCTTCCCCTCTTCCCCTGCCTCTGACATGCTTTTTGCTTGTTTAAAAAAATGATAATCAACATAATGTTACAGTAAGTAAAGGTAAAGGAAAAGGTTCCCTTGCTCGAAAGCCAGTCGAATCCGACTCTAGGGTCACGGTGCTCATCTCCGTTTCAAAGCCGAAGAGCCAGCACTGTCCGAAGACGTTTCCGTGGTCATGTGGCTGGCATGACTAAACACCAAGGTGCATGGAATGCTGTTACCCCACTGAAATGGTACCTATTTATCTACTTGCAATTTCTTGCTTTTGAACTGCTAGGTTGGCAGGAGAATGTTACAGTACTAGTGATTAAAAAAAAAAAACAACTGCAAAAAGCTGGGGAGGTGACACTGGATGTAAGTGGGAAGGTGTGGAAATGAGTATGTTCCCGTAACACACTTCCCCCCCCCATCTACTTTCAGCACTGCCTTTCAGGAAAGTGTACCAAAGCAGGTTGGGAGAAACCTACAGCAGAGCTGGGAAAAATCCAGAAGGTGGGTGGGGGCACGGCGATGTTGTGGGGAAGCTGACCAAAACCTGGTGCAGTTTGGCAACCAAGAGTTCTGTATGGAAGCAGCCAAATTCTCTCCAACCATTCCGGATTTTAAGAACTGGTGGTCTTCTTCTACAAGAGCCACACTGGAAAAGCTCAATTAAAGACTGGTAGCATCTCAGAGACCAACAAGCAGGGCTTTTTTTCTGGGGGGATGTGCCGGAACCGAGTTCCGGAACCTCTTCGGCAAAATTCTTTTAAAAATGTTTAAAAGTTCGTGAGTTTTCAGTATACAGATTGGAAACTCCATTTCCCTCTTGAGAGTTCCAGCACCTCTTTAAAAAAAAAGCCCTGCCAATAAGACTTTTGGGGACAGATCAAGATGGGTAGCCGTGTTATAATCTGTTTGTAGCAGTAGAAAAGGGCAAGAGTCCGGTAGCGCCTTAAAGACTTACAAAATTTGTGGCCGGGGATGAGCTTTTGTGAGTCACTGCTCCCTTCTTCAGATACAGCTGGTTCTGAAGAAGTGAGCAGTGACTCACGAAAGCGCCTGCCCTGCCAAAGATTTTTGGGGTATGAGCTTCCGAGAGTCAAAGCTGCTTTTGTCAGATACTTTGACTCTCGAAAGGTCATCCTGTGAAAGTCTTGTTGGTCTCTAAGATGCTGCTGGACTCGGATCTAGCTTTCCTACTGCAGACCAAGACAGCTGCCCTCTGAAAATAACGCAAGTTTGAACTGGAAGAGGTGGGAGACGAAGGGAGGAGGGACCCAGCCGCGTTCTTCTCTATCCATTCCACCAATTCTCCCTCTTCCAGCAAGCAAATTATTCCTACACTTCAAATCCTCCCACACTGAGAAAGGGAAGCACTGTTGATGAAACGGTGTTTAGTCCTTTCCACGGTGCCATTTTTTCCTTACTGAAATTGCCCCCCCCCAAAGCTTTTTCTCCAGTGGGGAAGACATATCGGGGCTCAGGGCCAGTTCCAGGCTTTGGGGGGCCCTGGGCAGACAGTACCTGGGATCTCCCTCCCCCACCTGCCACCATGCCACCTGCGTGTGCCACCCTTCCTGCCCATCTGTTTGCATGTCCCTCTGCCACTGCGGTGGCTCAAGTGCTGCGGTGGCTCAAGTGGTTAAGACGCTGAACTGCAGGCTGTGGAAGGTCAGTAGTTCAGCAGTTCAAGACCCGGGTTGCCGCAAGACGGGGTGAGCTCCTGTCTCTAGTTCCAGCTCCTGCCAACCTAGCAGTTCGAAAGCAAGAAATTGCAAGTAGATAAATAGGTACCACTTCGGTGGGAAGGTAACAGCGTTCCGTGCGCCTTGGTGTTTAGTTATGCCGGCCACATGACCACGGAAATGTCTTCGGACAGCGCTGGCTCTTCGGCTTTGAAACGGAGATGAGCACCGCAATCCTAGAGTCGGACTCGACTGGCTTTCGAGCAAGGGAACCTTTACCTTTACTGCCACTGACCCCTTCTCCACCAGCTTATTTCCTTGCTGTCCCACCACCTGTGCCCCCAGCCACACATACACCTTTCACCCAGCAGTGCTGTGTAGGATGTGTGGCCAGAAGCACAGGTGATGGGAAGGCTGGCAAACAAACAGGTGGGTGGGAGAAGGGCATGCAGGTGGCATTGGGCCCTGGCAGCTTGCTCCCCCTTCAGGGTATGCTGGCCCTGGCCCTGCACGTGCTATAGGTTGCTATATGCGATCGGGCACTCCTTGACTGTTGACGAAATAGGTCAAAGCTTGCAACACCGGTCAAAATAATCCTTATTTCTAGTGCCAACAGAAACAAAAGTCTACCCCAGAAAGTTTTGCAGAGACCGTGTTCAGTCGATGTCAGTCCCGTGACACACTAGATGCAGTGTGAAAATGCTGATTTTTCACTTCTTTGTGTTGATCCTCCCATCTCTCTAAGTAAAAAGATGCTGAATCCTGAGAGAAGATACAGATGGGATTGTTTACCTGCATGGTACTGATGCAGAGGCTTCTGTGGATCACGAACTGGCTGAGAGCTGCCGACCTTTTGTAGCTGTTCCGCCCGTGCACCATCAGTAACCGGCCCAGATGTTTGAACTGAGTGACGGAGAAGTCTGCAGCGAGAGAAGCCTGCTTACCTTCCTAGGGACACCAGGGGAAAGAAAGGCTCATCAGACCAAAAAGGAGCAGCAAAGCCTCTTGCATTGTAGAAGTAGAGACAAGAAATGATACAGAAGCAGCGCCACTGCAAAGAGCCTTTCTAAGCAGGGTCACATGACATATTTCGCAGGCCACATGGTTCATCGAAGTTTGATAAATGCCTTGCATTTGCTACTTGCTTAGGAATGCAGATACACAGGGAGTTGTTAAGAATGTGACATGCTATAATATCCTATGGTAGCTTCCATGTCTTTAGATACCGATGCCTCATTTTTCTCCCCCACAGGGACACGCAGCACTTTACATCATTTCCCCCTCCTCCTCCCTGTGAGGTAAGATTGGCTGAGAGTGCATGACTGGCCCATGGTCACCCAGCGAGCTTCCTCGCAAAGTGGAGATTCGAACCTGGGCCTCCCAGATCCTAGTTTGACATTCTGACTGCTTCACCACTTTGGCTCTCATTGGCTTGGTGGGAAGCTTGTCCATTTAAAAACACTGAACGTAGCTTCTCCCTTTTTTAGTTTCTCATCAATGTTTTTGAGGCTGTAGCTTACTGTGGGGCACATACGGCCCTGTCTGGTGAGGAGGATCTCACCATGTCCCTGTTCCCACTTTTTACTGTGGTCAAAGGTGTGGTCCTCCACATGCAGTGGAATGAGGTGGCAGAAAAACAGGCCTCCTCTACAGGAAAAACTCCATGCAAGGAGAAAACTAGCACAGCAGAGCAGGCTGGGCTAGAACACTTCCTGTTCCTGTGCCGCTTTCAAGGGGAGCATTTAGGAAGGTCGCCTGCCACCCACAGCATGAAGTAGCACAGCCCATTCTATCGTCTTGGAACTACTGTAGCACTTTGCTCTGCTGAATGTGGAAGCTGGCAAAAATTTCCTTACAGCATGGATGGGCACTACGCGGAGAGCCATTTGTTCCACAGGGAAGCTACACCAAAATCAAATGGCCAGCTGGGAGAGCCATTTGTTCCACAGGGAAGCTACGTAGCCCCAGGAAGTTACACCAAAATCAAATGGCCAGCTCTGAATGAACAAGAGTCTTACGGAGCCTTAAAAACAATCTTGTTTATATTATATTATTCTAGCTGGTGACAGAATAACGCCTCAACAATATGTAACACTCTTGTGTTAAGCTTATGAAACTTTTAGTTTTAGGTGGGCAGACGTGTGGGTCTGCAGCAGAAGAATTCGATTTGAGAGTCCAAAAGCACCTTAAAGACCAACTAGATTTCCAGGGTATAAGCTTTTGAGAGTCGAGGGGAGGGAACTTTGCTCTGACCTGGATGGCCCAGGCAAGCCCGATCTCGTCAGATCTCAGAAGCTAAGCAGGGCCGACCCTGGCAGGTATTTGGATGGGAGACCTCCAAAGAATACCAGGCAGGCTATCAAGCCACTTCTCCGAACATCCTCCATGCCCCAGTAGGAGTTGCCAGAGGTTGCCGTAACTTCCAGGCATGATCAAACACACACAGAAGAAGAGATTGGATTTATACCTCGCCCTTCACTCGGTGTCTCAGAGCGGCTTACAGGCTCCTTTCCCTTCCCCTCCCCACAACAGTCACCCTGTGAGGTAGGTGGGGCTGAGAGAGCTCTTGACAGAAACTGCTCTTTTTCAAGGACAGCTGTGCCAGGACTATGGCTTGCCCAAGGTCATCCAGCAGCTGCGAGTGGAGGAGTGGGGAATCAAACCCGGCTCTCCCAGATTAGAGTCCGCACACTTAACCACTACACCAAACTACACACGTGTGCGCGAACACGCACACACACACACTCACAAATGCAAAAAATACCCCCCAAAATAAAATAAAGGGTAGGGACCTTTGAGACTTGAAAGCCTGTACCCTGGTAATCTAGTTGGTCTTCAAGGTGCTATTGGGCTCATAATCTTGCTTATAAAAACCAGCCGGTCTTTAAGGCAATTCAAGAACCCTGTTTATTTTCACTGCAACTGTCTTAACGTGGCTCCTGTCTGAAAATGAGTGTTTCTCGTGTCTGAGAGTCCGGATACCCGTTTGACGGGCAGCCTGGCTCTCTCTGTTTATTCCTGTGAAGGTCCCCTCCCTGTCTACACAGAAAGTGGGAATGGCGTGAAGCAACGGGTGGCATCTCAGCTTCCCTAGTTCTCCCGCTCCCAACTGCTGAGGAGGCCGAGCTGAGTCAGAGCTTCTGATGGAAAGAAAGAATCCAGCATGACTCAGCTGGGTCTCTCTCTTTCCTGGGACTGCAGGGGAAGTGGGGAAGGCAAAGGCGTCAGTCCTGTCCAAGGAAGCCTTCAAGGGCTGGACTACTTCCCCCACAGTAACTATGATACCTGGAAGAAGATACAGCAGTGTCTGAGACAGTAAATCATCAACAGGGGTTAAAACTCGGGCTACCATATTTTGAAAAGCAAAAAAGAGGACATACTTCCCCTTCAAACAAGTGATCACTATGACAAAGCTCATTTGAAATGCCCCTACTGTTTAAGCTGTGATCATTGCTACTAACCCAGGAACTTTCCTAACCTAACAACCCCAAAAGAGGACATTTTCACCAGTTTTTTTTTAAAAAACACCCCAACAGAGGACATGCCCTCTAAAAACAGGACATCTGGTAACCCTAGTTAAAACTCAAAGCTGGCGCTCTACGGACTCACCTTTCCTTCCACTCCAACGCCACAATCAGCTTCCTGAATCATGCTGACATCATTCCCACCGTCACCTGCAGGAAACATAGAAAAAGGCCACAGGGAGCTGAAAAGCCAGCGAACAGCTCAACAGCCCTAGTGTTCTGCATCTGGATTGCATCTGTTCCAAAGTAAATACTGCAAACACCTCCACGTGAATGCACCCTTGCACTGCAGGTGGGATTCATCCCAGCACCTGTGTTTGCTCTCTGTGACCATGCAAAACTTCTGCACCATCATTCTGCAAAACACAGGAGACAACTCGTGCAGCAGCAACAGAATTCATTTTAAATCACATATGAGACCCCTACGTGTTCTGCATAGGCTTCATCAGGGGGATCTATAAAATATCATTGTCTCAACATTTCCCATGGCTTCACCAGTCAGGCCTATCTGTACTGCAGAGTGCACAGGTCAGATTTTGTTTTAAGGATGGAAGCGAGAGATTGCTCGGCAAATAAAACAGAACTACGTTATCACGCTTATGTGTGTCTTCCGGCTACCATGTAAAAGGAGACATTGCCCATGCCCCTCGTGGGGAGATGCATGAGTTGCAAATGCATGCAAGTAGAAAACACACAAATTCATGTATGACCTGGAAGATACATGTGGCAAAAAAGCACCCAGTCACACAAAGATCTGTTTTCTCCCGTTTTTCATACTACCAATTTGCCAACCGCAGTCTGTCCTGCTCGCCAAGACCGAGTCTATATTTAACTGCGGCAGGGCAGGTGAACTTCAACAGAAAGAGACACAAGTTCACTTGGGATTTTGTATTTGTTTCATGGCTTGCCACGTGGCATCTCTGCATCGCCACAGCAATCAGTTCCAGAGCTTAATTATACATGCAACAAAGTAACAAAGACGAAAGTCAGCTGTGAATCTGCTATTTAGTTCTTGGACACTGCACACATCACTTCCACAAATGCTGCCTGGAGGAACGGTTTCAGGGCTTCTTCATACACATTTAATTCCCCCTTGACAACCTTTCACCACTCTCTCTTGCTTATAATCCGGGTAATGTCAGAGTAAAAGGGGCTAAACGTTAAACCGATAAGTACCTGGCATGTTCAAATGTGCACTTTAAAACCATAATGTGTGTTCGGTGACTGCCAAGTAAGGAAGATGACTGGAATAAAAATGTAATCTTACTATTCACTGTTGCAGGCCCGAGAGAGATCCGGCTGTTCTCAACCAGAGGCAGGGCTTTTTCAGCCCCGGCCCCCACCTGGTGGAACTCTTTGCCGGAGAACTTCCATGCAAACTTTAAGTTTATGCAGTGCTTGTAAGGCAGAAATGTTCCACTAGGCATTTGGTTGAGGGCAGCGGCAGGACAGAAAGCCGTCTGGCACTCTCAGGCCTCCTGCTCCCCCTCACCTGCCCCTCCCGGAGGCTATGGGAAGTCGCAATTTTCTGCCGAAATTCCTTGCCATCTTATAATAGCCTGTTTTATTTATTGGTCCTGTACTGTATTCTATTACTGGTTTCTTAACTTATTTATTGTCTCATTCTGCTGCAAGCCGCCCTGATTCCTGCTCACAGAGAAGGGCAGCCTAAAAGCCCAAATAATAAATAAATAAATAAATAAATAAATGTTTTGAATTTGATGCAAGTTACAGATCCATGTCCCATGGTAATGACTTCCTCCATTGGTGAAAATCCATTAAAAATAAGTATATCCCCTAACAATTGGAGAGGGAGGGACTTCTCAAAGACATGGGGCCTTTGGTCTATCATGGTGAGCCGTGTCAACTCTTGACTAGCAGCAGCTCACCAGGATCTCCGGTACTAAGGGCCTTTCATATCATCTACTATCTGATCCAGTCATCTATGGTTGCATGCCGTAATGCACTGCCTACAGCACAGATAAAGTGGCGTTCAGTTGGGATTCCCTCAGAACAACGTTTTTGTGACTCCTCCTTGTCAATGGTTGAGTCTTTACCACATGTCTTTCTTTATTGCTCTAAACACACTGCTGCAAGAGAAAAATTTCTTGGGAAAAGGTTGTTAAAATATTCAGCCACTTTTGATGCCCACTGTTTCTGAGTGGCTCCTGTAAAGTTTGCACAGTTGATGTGGCTCAGATTTTCTTCGCTGTCATTTTTAATTCCTAAATGTTCTTCTTGGTGTGTGGCTTATGGGCTGTTAAACCTGAATAAAGATGCAGACTATCCAATTCCTTTTAAGTGGAGACGCCAGGGCTTGAACCAGGAACCTTCTGCACCCAAAGCAGATGCTCTACCACTGAGCCATGGCCCCTCCCCTACTAAATGACATACAATTTCTCAGTTTCCTACTCCCCGAAATTGGAACCCCAGCCCCATCTGATGAGTAAAAATCTAATGAAAAGCAATACTGTTCCTAAGGGTGTGTGTGCCTGTGAGGGAGGGCAAAGAATTTTGAAGAGTCGGGGGAATCAATTTATTTTTCTCATTTTTACGTGCAGACAAACTGTAAACATGCAGAGTTCCGCCCTCCTAGATTGTCTGGAAAATGTACTAAAAAACTGAGGCGTGTCGTATAAAGAAGCAGAGATTGGCACAAGGCTGGCAACAAAGGTCCACAAATGCTGAATGCCCTTGGAAGCCAGCCCAAATTTGTGCTTGGCAGAGGCTAGCCTTTGGCATGGACCTTTGGAGATACTCAAAGCAGCCATAAGGCCCAGTTCCTTACTGTGGACTGGAGGCGAGTAGCAGACTTGGCCTCTTTGCCTGAACTTTAAGGATAATTTGGGCTCCCTCCATGGTAAACCTGCATTCTGCCCTGGGGACTTCAGCCCAGACAATCAAAACCTGCCCTTCTCAGACACGCTAGGGAGTGTGACGGAATACTGCAAGAATGAGAACATTGGGAATTGAGTAAAAATCTAATGAAAAGCAATACTTTTCCTAAGGGTGTGTGAGGGAGGGCTAAGAATTTTGAAGAGTCGGGGGAATCAATTTATTTTTCTCATTTTTACGTGCAGACAAACTGTAAACATGCAGAGTTCCGCCCTCCTAGATTGTCTGGAAAATGTACTAAAAAACTGAGGCGTGTGGTATAAAGAAGCAGAGACTGGCACAAGGCTGGCAACAAAGGTCCACAAATGCTGAATGCCCTTGGAAGCCAGCCCAAATTTGTGCTTGGCAGAGGCTAGCCTTTGGCATGGACCTTTGGAGACACTCAAAGCAGCCATAAGGCCCAGTTCCTTACTGTGGACTGGAGGCGAGTAGCAGACTCGGCCTCCTTGCCTGAACTTTAACGATAATTTGGGCTCACTCCATGGTAAACCTGCATTCTTCCCTGGGGACTTCAGCCCAGACAATCAAACCCTGCCCTTCTCAGACATGCTAGGGAGTGTGACAGAATACTGCAAGAATGAGAACATTGGGAACTGCTTTTTAATATGTAGGTGGGCATTGTATGGCCGGGCAGGAAGGCAGAATGGTATATCCCGATCTGGTCAGATTTCAGAAGCTAAGCAGGGTCGGTATTGGGATGGGAGACCACCAAGAAAGACGCAGCAGAGGAAGGTAAGGGCAACCCACATCTGCTTTTCAATTGCCTTGAAAGCCCCTTGCTGGGGTTTGCTATAAGTTGGTTGCGACTTGGCGGCACTTATGTATCGGTGTGGCCAAGATCCAGGGAGGCCTGTTTGTGAAGCGCTTCTACACTCTCGGGGCAGAGGGGCTGGCCAATCTTCCCATCGGATGGAGCCCTGCATGCCTCCCTAAAGGACTCCAAACCCATGTTTCTACCCTGGGAGGGCAGGGTAGAAATTTAATTAATGATGATGATGATGTAAGGCTTCTGTGGAGGGAAGGCTCCCAGAAATGTGAAAAGTCCCATGTAAGTGGTACTTGTAATCACAGCTTGTATTTCTAACATACAAAAAAAGAGAGAGAGAGAGTGGAGAATACAACTGCCGCTTCCTACCTACTGCACAGGTCAGTTTCCCAGTTCTCTCTTGGAGCAGCCGCACAATCTGAGCCTTCTGTGTCGGGGCACACCTGCAGCAGACCACCGCCGGACACTGGCACGCCAGTTCCATAAATTCGTACTCGTAGTATTTCAGGCAGACCTGTTCCATGAAACAGACAGGCACGGTTACGAGGCATGCGGGCTGTCTATGACCCTCTCCACCCTTTCTTGGGGATGTTAGGAGACTTTTGCAACAGCTGCCAAGACAGCTCAGCTCTCACCTCCAAAGAATCGCCAGAGATCACAAGGGCACAGTCATGCTTACGACGGAAGGCATTGAGTTCCAAGTGAGCTTCTCCACGGTTGGTCACCTAGCAAAGAGCAAAGAGGTAACCCTGGATGCATTATAAAATCTTTGGAGGCAGGGAAAGGGGCAATCAGAACAAAAAAAACACATGACTAAATGTGGTTAGTCTGTAGACCAAAGTATACTTACTTGAAGACTAATGGCCAACTTGATGAGACTTTTTTTTTAAAAAAAGAGTTTGGCATACATTCCCCTGACCCAGTTCTCACGCTATCAGCTGGGAACTCATCTCCCAAGTGTAGAGGATCCTGATTGGTGTCAGGACTGGAGCACAGGGAAAGGCGTTTCAGCCTCCCCTCCACACTGTTTCCTTGACCCAAAATGATGGGCCAGGTAGCAGAATGAAGACACTTTTTCTCACTCGCCACAGTGCTGATTAGAATCTAAGCCTTGAACTCTTGGGAAAAATAGTACCCAGTAGTGTGAGATGTGGTTGATGGTACAAAAGTTGGGTCACGGGGCCATCAGACCTGACTCTCAAAGAATCTAGTTTTCACCCAAGTTCTACTGAAAAGAGAGGAATTGTGCTGTAGGAAAAAGGGACGAAATTAGGTTCATGGCAGATCAGTCAGCCATAACTAGACTGCAGTGTACCATAGACCAGGGATTGCAGCTAGTGAGGAAAAATACTTGCAGATGCTTATCTACGCTACTAGCAGTATCAGTCCTGTGGCACACGAAGAGCCGCAGTTTCCCCCGAAGAAACAAATTTATGATGGAATGTCGAAAATGCTACAATTCCTAGCTTTCCTTCTCAGAACTACGGTTCCCTGGTTTCTGTGGGAAGTTGGAATGGCAGATAAGATGGTATAAGACTGTAGCACTGAGACGTCATGTCTTTTTGTGGCCAGGTTAGGAAACCTTCACTGAGCCATTGTGGTGTGTTGGCTAGATGTCTGAGCAGGAATTTGAACCAAGGTTTCTACAGTCTGCAGTGAAGCTTACTTGGGGGCCACATCTCTCAGCATAATATACTGCACAGGTAGTTGAGGATTAAAGGGGGCAGGGAGCATGCCATCCTCAGCTTTTTGGAGGGATGGATAAAAATGTAATACTTCAAAATAGAAAGATTCACTGCATAATACAGATTAGATTGATATTATTGGCTTCTCCCGAGGAATCATGAGGCCTGTGTGTAATTTGTTTCCGTACTTCATTTACACCCCCGCCAATAGGTAGCAGCCTGAATAGCCCAGCTTAGCCTGGGCTCACCAACACTTGGAAACTAAGCAGGGTCAGCCAGTTAGTGCTTTGAGGGAGACCATCGGGGAAGACCGGGGTTGCTACGCAGAGGAAGGCAACCATAAACCATTTATATCTTTCCTTTCTCCCCAGTGGGGACCTACAGCAAATTATTTCATTCTCTTCTCCTTTATCCTCACAACAACCCTGTGAGGTAGGTTAGGCTGAGAGTGTGTGACTGGCCCAAGGTCACCCAGTAGGGTTGCCAAGTGTACTCACCCCTCGGAGCGGGGGAGCCTCGCTGGGCTCCGGGAGCTCGCGGTGGACGCGTGTGCAAAGCGCGCGCGTGCCAGCAGCACATCACAAGAAGTGACGTGCTACGTGCTCACGTTGGGGGCGTGGCCCAGATCGTTGGGGGGAAAACCATATGGTTTTCCCCCTGACGATCTGGG
>NW_015173695.1:461017-496226 GCF_001447785.1 Gekko japonicus | reverse complement strand
ACGTGAGCAACGTGGCTGCGTCACCTCTGGTGACGCAGCTTCGGGGGCGGAGTTCCCCCCGGGGCCCGATTCCGCCGCCACGGAAATCGGGCCTCCAAAGCGGGGGATTCCCTGCCCCCCGGGCCCATTTGGCAACCCTATCACCCAGCAAGGTTCTATGGCAGAGGCTGGATCTGAACCCTGATCTCCCAGATCCTAGTCTGACACTCTAACCATTACACCACACTAGCTCACCATACCTCTGCCTGTCTCTTGCCTGGAACACCCTGTTGATGGGGTCGCCATGAGTTGACTGTGACGTAATGGCACTTTCTTCTTTTTCACCATCAAAGAGCGTTTTTTGTTTGTAAGCCCTGACCTGGATAGACCAGGCAAGCCCGATCTCGGAAGCTAAGCAGGGTCGACTCTGGCAAGTCCTTGGATGGGAGACCTCCTTAGAATACCAGCAGTTGGGAGGCGGGGGCAGGCCTTATTTAGCCACCTCTCTGAATATCTTCCAGGCCCCCAGTAGGGGTCCGTCACCAGAGGTTGCCATGGCTTCCAGGTGCACACACACTCACACATATGAAAAATACAACCCCCCCACCGAAAAAGATCTGCTTGTAATGTTCTTCCTAAATCAATTTGTCCCCGGTCCAATATCACCCAGCAAGCTTCCATGACAGACTGGGGATTTGAACTGGGGTCTCCCAGATCCTACTCTGACACATGCCCTGTTCATATGTTAGAGTGAGTATGGGTACACCCTGCATGCAAGTGCGTACATCTGATTGTAAGAAAAAGCCAACAAGTGGTCACTTGTCAAATGAAACTGGAGACCAGTACCTTTTTAAGCATGGGGTTTAAATCACTCCTTCAGCTGTACAGGCATTGAACACAACATGAGAATTACCCAATGCATATATTTTTTAAAAAACCCAAGTGTACACTGTAGATGGATTGTATGCCTGTTCACTATGGTTGCCAGCTCTAGTTTGGGAAATTCCTGGAGATTTGGGTGGCAGAGCCTGGGGAAGGTGGATTTGGGGAAGGGGGGGGACCTCAGCAGGGTATGATGCTATAGAGTCCACTGCCCAAAGCAGCCATTCTCTCCAGGGAAACCCATCTCTGTCATCTGGAGATCAACTGTAATTCCAGAGGATCTCCAGGCCGTACCTAGAAGTTGGCAACCCTACTGTTCATTCTGACTTGTGAACAGAGCTCTCTTTCTGGGAGCGCCAAGTATTCTCTATAAAGAGATTCCTGGTCCCCTCCCAGAACAACAGTACTCAGCAGTGTCTCTCTAAACCAAAGGGCAGAGAAGCCATGACAATTAAACTGCTTTAGGCATCATTTTAGAAAACAAGTCAGAGAGGCGGAATAGAACGAGGCCCATCCAAAGGTGCAGCCTTCTGTTTTCACGCTTCTCATTTGTCAGATAAGATGGTATAAGACTGTAGCACTGATACGTGCAGAGCAAAGTGTTTGCTCTGCATTTTGCCATCTTGAAGAAGATGCTGCAGAAGTGACTGCAGGCAACTGCGCCTGCAGGAAAGAAGTCCACTGATGCCAAGAAACTCAGAAGGAAAGAAGGGCTACGTTTTCAGAGTGTTCTTTTCCCGCTACAAATGTCCAAGTCCTGTGCACTCATCAGATGGCCATTGGTGTGGTGGAAATACAAGAGACGGTCTGAGAAAGATGAGGTTTGCACAGTCTACCACAATCTGATCCTAACTGTACATTGAAGCTGGTGTCAAGTTATCCCCCTTGATTCATAAGGCAGCTCCCTGGACAAGTGCTAAGTAAACTAGTTTTGTTCATATTACTCACCAGTCTAAATATATGAATGTCCTGGGTCCTGGTGACCAGATGTGCATTCTTCGCTGTACACGTGGCTGTTTCCAATTTGTCCCCTGTGAGCATCCATACCTACAAGAGAAACATATTTAAAATATCCCAACCTCAAAAACAGCAATCAGAAACCACTTGGCTAAATGAAAAACAAAACAGCAAACTTGCACTCAACATATACACCCAGATCCTGCGAGGTGTGCTGAAGAAGAAGGAGGAGGAGGAGGAGGAGGAGGAAGAAGAAGAAGAAGAATCCCACGTACTGCTGAGGCACTTTGGGGAAGTGGATTTTCTCTGCGTTCTAGCAGCTGTCTGAGAGCACTGTTGCCAGGTTAGGGGAACTCCCTTGGACAAAAAGTTATGCAAAGTGGACTGCTGCAGTGAGGAGGGGGAAAGTGTGTGTGAAACCCCTTCTTGCCTCTTTCACCGCTGATACTTCCACTAGACCAAGAGGGGCTATTTCACCCAGTTCCTTATCCCTCATTGCAAATGTCAGGGCTTCATGGCTTTTTTGTCTCATTCATTTCCTCAGTCCAGCATTCCAACTGCTACTTCCATAGCGACTGAGAATGGGCACGGAATGAATGTAGCCAAGCTGTTCTGTGTAATGTGAACAGGACCTTGAGGGCAAGTCTGAATTGGATCTTAAATTTCTAGCGATCACAAAGCGATGCGCACAGAGACTATATAATGCAATGCTTTTAAAAGTCTAATCTAAATTGGCAAAGTACATACATAAAAACTTGACTTCCCTACCATATCATGGCCAAAGCCAGCTCAAATAAAATAATTTTCAACTTTGGGCTCAGTTGGTGTGGGAAACCATGGAAAAAAGCAAGCACTTCACCACACAATTCCTTTATATGATGCACCATCTGGTGGCCATTTCAAGACAGGAATCCAAAATCTCATGTTCTTAAGGTGGATCATACAAAGGTCTCAGACTAGCTGAAGGGAACAATTTTGTCCTATTTGCATTCAGTTACTGCAAACAAACTTGATAAAAGGCTTGGAACACTGTCAAGTTTGCCTGGCAATGCTAAAGAGAGGATGACTCATTTACAGCTGACCCATTTGCTCTTAATGAGGTACAAAGGCACCCCCTTCGTAAAAAGCTTCCTGCACGCTGTTAGCTAGCACTGGAGTTTAGCACAGCTGTCTCTGCACTGTGCTGGTCATTTTTTTAATGTGGGAGACATTTAAAAACAGGATCTATCCACGGCCAATCGGAGTAGTGCAATCAAAAAGCCGATTACTTCTTGCTGTGGATTGGTTCTTAGCTGATACATTACCTTTCTTGCTATTGAATGTAAAAAACCCCTGTAAAATTCACTGTGAAATTGTTCAACAAGATTGGATGTATGCTAACAACTCTTCAATATCCAAACTGGAAGCCATTTTCAGGGACCTGTTTTTAGTGGTTATTTACTTACTTCATTTACATACCACCTTCCCCCCTCAGGGAGGGACCCAAGCAGCTTACATCATTCTCCTCCCCTCCATTTTATCCTCAGAACAGCCCTGCAAGGTAGTTTAGACTGAAAGTGCACACCTGACTCAGGATAATCCAATGAGCTTCCATGGCAAAGTTGGAAATTTGAACCCGGGTGTCCAATATCCTAGTCTAACACTCTAACCACTGTACGACAGATTCTCTGTTGTGAGTATAGCCCTTTTTGACAGTCCTGACATCACAACATTTTAATTGCTTCTACACTACGATGCTACTATGTCATATGAGAGCGATGCGTTGATTGTGATCTTGCAAATGTTCCAGCATGTACTGGACAGTTCCTGAGACATGACCAACACCCTTCTTCCCCCATTCGCTCTCTCAACCATACTACATTGTGACAATTCAACAGTATTTTTCTTAGCATGCACTTAACGAGTTCTCCCAAAACTAAGACAATAGGAAATCTGCTCTTAAAAACAATAAGCCTAGTGACTTGGGAAGAGCACTATACATGTAAGTCGTCAAAAGGATTCTGAGGAATTAGATCTATGCAATGAATACTAAGATAAAAACAGTTATTAGTGGAGTCCAGTAGCACTTTAGAGACCAATATGATTTTTGGGGTATGAGCATTCAGCTCTCCAAAGCCTACAGCCTGGAAAACTTGTCAGTCTTTCAGGTGCTACTGGATTTGAATCTTGCTCTCCTAGTAGATCAAAAGTGTGCCTGTGGAAGATCAAAAGTGTGCCTGTGGAATCCTCCCCCCCCCCGAGCATTTCTTCACCACTGCACTGTCTGCAGAGGGGGATGGGAACTGTTCTAGTCCTTGTTTTGCCACACCTTAATGCCAGCATTTCTCAGAGTCTCCAGCGTAGGCCTGACGTCCGCCTGCAGTTGATCCTCCACTCCGGTCAGACACAGCAGCTCCATCTCCATCTCCAGGCTCTCTATTACAGTTGCTACCTTCAGGGACCGGTCGTGGACGCTGAGCTTGGCCTGGACGTAACGTGCCTAAGAGAGGCCACAGGACAGAGATGCTCATTCACGAGCTCAAAAACCTCTCTCGCGTGGGTGCAAAGTACATAAAAGAAAAGGTACGCATGACTCCCTCAAGGCCACTAGCCAACCGCTACACTGATTTCCCAACCCAAGACACAGAAGACAAAGAGGGGACTCTCAAAGTCAGGCCCTATTCCCCATTCCATTGCCAGCATATTTATAGGTGGCAGAGGACCTCAAACCCCCACCCCCCAAAGCCTACACCAACATGCTTCTAGTGCTGGGAAGAAGAGAGGCACTACAGGAAACACATTTGTGGAGCAGCCCACGTGCCTTTTTAAACACTCTCTTCTTCCTCCTGAAGCCAGCTGTGTGAGGAGGGGTTGTGGCTCAGTGGTACAGCCTCTGCTTGGCATGCCGAAGTTCCCAAGTTCAATCCCCGGCATCCCCACTTAAAAGGACCAGGTAGTAAGTCATGTGGAAGACCTTTGCCTGAGGCCCTGGACAGCTGCTGCCAGTCTGAGTAGACAGTACTGACTTTGATGGACCTAAAGGTCCGATTCAGTAGCAGAAGAAGAAAAGAGATTGGATTTATACCTCGCCCTTCACTCGGAGTCTCAGAGTGGTTTCCAATCTCCTTCCCTTCCTCTCCCCAGGACAGACACCCTGTGAGGTAGGTGTGGCTAAGAGAGCTCTTTTGTGGACTGCTCTTGAGAGAACAGCTCTAAGAGAACTGTGTCTGGCCCAAGGTCACCCAGCAGCTGGATATGGAGGAGTGGGGAATCAAACCCAGTTCTCCCAGATTAGAGTCTGTGCTCCTAACCACTACACCAAACTGGCTCCTTCACATGTTTGTGAAGAGAGTGGCTAGGTCTCAGTTATGTGTCTAGAAAAGCACTGACGTAAATAAAACAAAATTAATCTTCTGGAAAAGAATGGGGAGTACACTGGCAGTCGTTTATAGGCTTGGAGCGCCCTATAAACTGTCTGTTGGGTGCCACGGCTGCACATTCCAAAAGTATCTAGAACGGGACTCTGGTTCCATTTCCATTGGATTTCAGCTTGGTCTCTCACCATGTTGTAATACGATTATGATTATTATCATTGATTCAGCACCATCAGTGTATATGCTGCTTTTCAAAGTGTCATCAGGCCCCTGCCCCAAGGAGCCTACAACCAACCTTGCAGGGTGTGTATGTGAGAGTGTACATGCAGATGCCAGGGGGCAGGGAGAGAAGAGGAATCCTGAACGAGAGGAAACCAGACAAATAAAGGTATGCATAATAACACTCTCCACATTTCCCAGATGGATGTTTTACATATGGGAAACCCTGGAGAGCTTCTGCCAGTACTGACATTGAAAAACTAAGTGTCTGAGCCAGTACAAGGCAGCCTCATGTCTACATTAGGCCTGCCATCACTGGGTTGGGAGACTCTGGGGGTGGAGCCTGGGGGTGGAGCCTGGGGAGGGCGGGGTTTGGGGAGGGGAGGGACCTCAGTAGGGTACAAGGCCATAAAGTCCACCCCTCCAAAGCAACCATTTACTCCAGGGGAACTGATCTTGGTTGCCTGGTGATCAACTGTAATAGCGGGACATCTCCTGATGCCACTTGTAGGTTGGCAACCCTATATTTACATGCATACTTATTCCACATCTTTTCTATTCCTCATCTTCAAAACTATGACACACACAGTACTAAAAACACACACTGTAAAGCAAACTAATTTCCCCTCCTCCTGGAGTTTCATGGTCGGTAGTTCAGCAGTTCGAGACTCGAGTGCCGCAAGACGGAGTGAGCTCCCGTCTCTGGTCCCAGCTCCTGCCAACCTAGCAGTTCGAAAGCAAGAAACTGCAAGTAGATAAATAGGTACCACTTCAGTGGAAAGGTAACAGCGTTCTGTGCGCTTTGGTGTCTAGTCATGCCTGCCACATGACCACGGAAATGTCTTTGGACAGTGGTGGCTCTTCAGCTTGGAAATGGAGATGAGCACCGCAACCCGAGAGTTGGATTTGACTGGCTTTCGAGCAAGGGAAACCTTTACAGTACACTGTTGGACCCATTATCCAAAGTACGTTTTTATGTGTGTGTGTGTACTCGTGCGTGCGTGTGTGCACCTGGAAGTCATGGTGATCCCTGGTGACTGACCCCTACTGGAGGCCTGGAGGATATTCAGAGAGGTGGCTGAATAAAGCCAGCCCCTGCCTCCCGAGTACTGGTATTCCAAGGAGGTCTCCCATCCGTGTACTTTCCAGGGTCGGCCCTGCTTAGCTTCCAAGATCTGACAAGATCGGGCTAGCCTGGGTTATCCAGGTCAGGGGACCGTATCCAAAGTAGATTGGCCCATTGCCAGTCTCTCTGTGGTAGCTCTGCTCTTTCTCAGCCATTCGCTCCTCTATTTCAACCGCACCCTTACCCCCAAGGAGCTTAGGGTGGTGTACAACATTCTCCTTTCCCTCAACTTATCCTCAGTGTGCACTGCATTATGGTGCAAAAGGATCCAGTTTGTGAAGCAGGAGCCCATGATCATCTCATAGAGATGGAAAGGCACTATAGGAGCTGTTATGTAGCTGCCTAGAGCCAGTAAGACACTGAAGAAGAAGAGGTGGACTTATACGTCCCCCACTCACGAGTCTCAGAGCGGGTTACAATCTCCTTCCCTTCCTCTCCCTACAACAGACCTACTGCAATCCAACCCATCAACTACTAGCATTTTCTCCTCAGCGGAGCTGGTGGTGGTTTCAAAGGAGATGCAAGGGCAATGACATGGAGGAGGGAGAAGTATTCGACAACCCCTTTCCCAGTATCACTGCTCTGATCAAATTCAGGTGTCATGGCAGAGGAAAGGAGTGAGCCAATCAGAGTTCTGCACTGTTCCTCTCTTTGTTTCAAACCAGGGCTATTTTTGGGCAGGAACGCACAGGAACGGAGTTCCGGCTGGCTCCCAAGTTGACCACGCCCAGCAGGAACCCATTAGCATAATAGGCCACACCCAACAGCAGAAAGGAGATGCAAGGGCAATGACATGGAGGAGGGAGAAGTATTCGACAGCCCCTTTCCCAGTATCACTGCTCTGATCAAATTCAGGTGTCATGGCAGAGGAAAGGAGTGAGCCAATCAGAGTTCTGCACTGTTCCTCTCTTTGCTTCAAACTGGCTAAGCCTATTTTATTCCAGGTGCTGGCCATGTGACCGGGGTACATGAGGAGTGAACACAGTTAGGGTGGTTTCAAAACCGCCAAATACCCCAGTGGAGTACCAGTAGAAATAACAGTCCTGTAGCACCTTAAAAGTCAACAACATTTATCACAGTATATTTATTTATTTATAATATTTTTCAGCCTTCCATGAAAGCTTATGACCTTAAGTGATCTAGGAGCATCGTATCTGCAGGACCATCTCCTTCATTGTGTCCCCGGGAGAGCATTACCCTCTGGAAATAACAGCCTACTGGTGATCCCTAGCCTCAAAAATGTCCGGCTGTCCCTGACCAGGGCCAGAGCCTTTTTGGTCCTGGCTCCAACTTGGTGGAATTCTCTGCCTAATAATGTCAGAGCCCTGCAGGACCTTATGCAGTTCTGCAGGGCCTGTAAAGCAGAGATGTTCCACCAGTCTTTTGGTTAGGGACAGCGACGGTTTTCCAACATGGCTGGCACCCACCCCATCCCCCCCCCTCCAAAAAACCTAGGAAGTGACCAAACGGTCCAGAATTCCAGATTTTCAATTGTGTGATTGTTAGTGATGCCATTTTGAATCTGTTTTAAAATGGTTTTAATGTTACCAGTTTTACTATATTTAAAGTTTGTATATTATTCCCAAGGCTTATGCCATACTATACATTGCCCAGAGCTCGGTGCAAGTTGGGATAGGGTGGTCAATAAGCCCATATTAATGATGATGATGATGATGTGTCTGTCTTCAAGTTGCCACAAGACTGTTCTTTTGGGTTTCCCCTCACTAAAAATTGTTAGTTTATTCACTTCATTTAATAGTCCGCTTTTCTCACCAAAACTCAAGGCAGATTATACAACCTAAAAAGCAAGCTATATATACACAATCATCAATGCAATAAAATTGTATTACAAACCATATTACATACAGTAAAGGGGTCTTATACACACATCAAACAATGAGACAAAACTGGATTACGAAACTCAAGAAACAGTGTAATAGAATGGTGTATGCAACAGGCAAAGCAACGAATGCATTTCTTCACCTTTGTTTCTGTTCTGAATTCCCTACAGAATGGGAAAAACACATCTAGAAGGCAGTCATTCAGTAGGAAATAACCATTTACACTCATTGATATCTTTCTATGTCATACATTCCAGGATGGAGGGCCAAATTAGACATGGTGGCAAGAGAAAAAAATCTCCCATTAAAACAAAAAGTTAGCAGCAGCCGAGGGAAGGGATGACTCGAACTACAGCCATGGCGCAGGAACTTAAAACTTTCCCCCTTGCGCTATTTCCTCAGTCTCAGCTCTCCTGTCTGAATGTTTATCTGTATGTTTTCTTCTGTGCAGCCAACAGTGGCTCAGTGGGGGTATCTGCATCAGGAAGTGTGTGACCGTGGAAAGGAGTAAGCGTTTCTCTCCCTTGTGCCCCAGCTCCAATCCAAATCTCTCTACATTCTTGCAACTGCTATTAATATTTTTAAAAATCACCGGAGATCTCAATTTGCATGTCTCCCGTAACCATGTCTAATTTGGCTGCTTTGTCCTCATGTCTAAACCTGAGAATGAGCTGTGGATCAAATCCAATCTTACCTCAAAGTCTTGATATTGTTCCTCAGTCAGGGATTTCTTGGCTACCACAAGGACCCTGAGTCCTTCTCTTGCCATGTTGCCACACTGCCAGGGGACAAAAGATATTGCAAACAAGGTCAGGCACTTTTTAGCAGGCTACCCCAAAGTCAGATTTACAATCAGGAATGATTATGAGAGAAACTTATTAGAACAGAAAGGGAACACATGCTTTCTGAAGCTATCAGATAAAGCACATGGGGCAGGAAGAGGAGGCAATTTACATTTCAAGATTTGGCTGTTGTACTGAATCAAATGCCCCAATATTGTTTTTACACTCATGCAAACATGATTTGTCAGAGATAAGAGGCAGATGTCACAAGCAGTAGCCCCAGCGGTCACTTTCCACAGGAAGAGTTGCTAGGTTCTACATGGCCAATTCTCACATTATGTCCCCCCTAAGGGAGGTCATAAATGTGTCGTCTTGCCACATGGTGGTGGTTACCCCCATGATGAGGGCTGCCAGACATTGCAGCTTATGTGTGGAGTTACCAACATGCAGAAATGCCTCTGCCAGCTTCCCACACGGGACCTCAACGTTTGATCCCATAAGAGGAGGATAAAGAAGTACTTTTCTCCATTTCTCACAATAAAAGAACTTGTGGGCACTCAATGAAATGAATGAGCAGTAGGCTTAGAACAGAGAAAAAAGAAGGACTTCTTCACCCAAACTAACACTGTCACGGGAAGTGGAGGTGGCTACAAGCACAGACAGCTTCAAGAGGGGATTGGATAAATACATGGTCCAGAGGTCTATCAGTGGCTATTAGCCACAAGGTATAGATGTACCAAGTATGCCTGATGTACCAAAATTCAGTGGGCCTCCCAACTTGTACCTACAGAACAGCTTGATATCTATGAGCTCCTGTTCTGATACAGCTACTCGCAGACAATAGCATTTCCAGCACAGGAAAATAATGTGCCAGTCTTAAGAGATACGTGTTCCTCATTGCACATCGATATTTATTTATTTTATTTATTTATTTTCAGTATTTAAAGTCTGCCTTTCTTACAGGGACTCAAGGTGGATTATATGTAGTGAGTAAGTATAATCAACAAAATGGGACATTCAATAAGCAATGTGTTAGGACTGTAGAAGTCTGGAGCTACTAGAAAGAACCGAAGCATAGTGTAAGTATTAACATGACACATTAAGTGGTACAGAGATTACCTAATAGGATCCTACTAAAATAAGCTACACACTGCAGTTTAGACGACAGTCCCAAACATTTACCCAAGTACGTTTGTGGAACCAATGTGTACAGTGCAAAAGGTAACATCCAGAGGTTCCACAAAACGGTACATGGCAATACTGTTTTTTAAAAACACGTTTATATCCAGCAGCTCCTTGGAAAACTAAAAGTCCTTAAAAGGTCCAACTCAGTGGCCCTCTACCTAGGCACAATGGGCCACACTTGCTTCATTTCAACAATGCTACACTGACAGCCACTCTTAGACCATTCCGTAGATGGAAGCCACTTGGATAGCCACTCACTGGTCCAGTGCGTATTTCAGAATGAATAGTTTATTGGACCTTTCCTTACCTCTTCTTCCAGCCAGTCGTTGTACTGAACAATGCCAGCCATCACAACATCGGCCCCTTTCATGTAGAAAGTTATCTCTCCTGTGGACTCATCCTGAAAAAGGCAGGGGGCAGGAGACAAAAACAGAAACGTTCCTTAAGTTACCTATTTGCACACAAGCACAGGAAAGCTCTAGATCTGTCGCTTCAGCAGCTACTTGAAGATTATCACCTCTAAGGACCAAACTAGACATGATGGTGTCCTTGTGGCTGCCATCGCTATTTTAAAGTGATTTTAAAATGCTGTGAGGGCCTGCTTCTGATTGGGCCTGCTGCACTCCCCCCTGCACCTTTTCAAGTGCCAAAATAGCCATGGGGGGCAGCTATTTGACACTTGATGAGGCACAGGATGGGACAGGAACAAGAGCGCCTCAGCCCACTGTGCTGTGGGCCCAATCAGGATCTTGCCCAATTGTTTAGTGGTAGAAACTGGTGGGTGTGATCTTCCATTGGTTTGGCGGCCCAGCATTTTAAAATCATTTTAAAATGGCTGCAATGTCTTCATGGCAGCCACGCGGGTGCCATCACATCTAGGCATTTTCCAGACTGCCATAAAGTTCCATTTTTATTCCCCGATGCTATTGTTCTTTTTTCTTGTGTCCAGAAAACTCTGTTAACGTCCCAGTGCTATCCCAGTTTTTCCTTGTTTCCCCCCATTCTTTTTACAACTAGCTTTTTCCGTACTTTTTTTTTCATTGTGAAATGAATCTGCAAGATAGCCTCTTTCCTCAGAATGTGAGCATTTCCCCCTACCTTGAGGACTGCGGCCCAAACCCACTCGGAAAGGGAGGGTTTGGGGCGGTGTTTTGTTTTAAAATTTGCATGCCAGTGTGGAAATGTTTTAGCACTGGAAGACGCCTGTGCTGAAACAGACAGACATTCCCATTAGGAAGCTCGAAACCAGCAGCCAATCACTGCACTCCATTATTTCATTCAAACTCCAGAGCTTATTAGAGCACTCCTGAAGGTACCGGAGTCCGGAGAACCAGGGTCTTAGCCAGCACTTTAATCCAGAAGCAGTTCGGCAAAGAAGTGCACATGTGAACATCGACCGCCTCATCTCTCCCACATCCACAACTCCCCTCCCCATTATCTGCAGTCCCCTCCCCCTGCAGAGCTACAGTGGCTCATCTGCAGACATGTGCATTCGCCTGTCTCCTTTGCTCTCTTTCTCTCTCTCTTTCATGTGTTAAGTGGCTCCTCTATACAATACTTGGACGTAAGAGAACATAGGGGGTCTCCATGAGGCTCCTGCAGTGCTTCAGCACATGCTCCCCTCCCCTCAAACGAACGGAAAAACAATCCTGAAATGTGAATTTGAACAGACAAGAGACTGACAGGGAAAGACTGAAGAAAATATGGCCGTGTGAACTGATCACACCGATAGTGAAATCATCGGATCCGCCACGACAGTGACGAAAACATGAAAGGCAGCTGCACTCTGGAAAAAGCCCTAGTTTGGCCCAAAGACCTGGTTCTCACAAACTGCAGACTAGGTGGTAAGGCTGCTTCCGGACTACTCCACTTCGGACTGGAGGTGAGGTACTTTAACTGGTTTCTCCAGACAAAAATTCTCCCTCCACAAAGAGAACAAGATGGCAGGGAGAAGAGTTGTAGAGCTAGGCTTGCCAAGTCCCCCCGGGGGGCGGGGAAACCCCCGCCCCAGAGGCCCGTTTCCTGCGGCTCGAAAAGCACTTGGCAACCCTATGTAGAGCAGACCACCCTGCACCCTGACATGGCATTTTCATACATGGCAAGAAGGGTGTTGTATGGAGAAGCACTTGTTTGTATAAAGCTTGGTCTAAATTGGTGCCATCAAGGAACAGGCTTACCAGTTTGTCTGCTGCTAGTGAGGCCTGCATCACTACCACGTGTGATGTTCTCTAAAGCCCAAGGATAATGTCAGATTTCCATCAGTCTGCATGGGAAATGATCACTCCTTTTCCTCATTCCAGGCATTTTTGTGACCTGCCGAGAGCATTACACTGACTCATACTTCAACAACCCTAAAAAAGCTTATATACATATGTGGTGCTGGATCCAATGATTCTCCTCTTAAGCAAGAAGCCTCGGGGGGAAAAGGAACACCCGATGACAGCTCCCTCAGCCAGAGGAATCCAATCAACAGCTCCAATGTTCAGAACTGTTTTAAAATATTGCCCTTAATTTCAGATTACATTTTGAATTGGCCGAAATCCCAGTCTAAACAGTACCACTGCCACAACAGTTTGCTGTAACGGTTAGGAGTGGTGGACTCTAACCTGGAGAACCGGGTTTGATCCCCCATTCCTCCACATCAAGACAGCTGGGTGATCTTGGGTCAGTCAAAGTTCTCTCAGAGTTGTTCTCTCGCGAGCAGTTCTCTCAGAGCTCTCTCAGCCCCACCTACCTCACAGGGTGTCTGTTGTGCGGAGAGGAAGGGAAGGAGATTTTAAGCTGCTCTGAGACTTTGAGAGAAGGGCGGGGTATAAATCCAATCTCTTCTTCTTCTTCAAGAGGGTGCTAGAGGTCAACTGAGGCAGTCACCCAAGGCAGTGGGGAACAGGTAAAGAGCTGCTGTCCCTGCCTCCTGTTCTACTTTCTCCCTCTATTCTGCTCTCCATCTCCCCCAGCCCTATCTAAAAACAATGAGGCAGAACATGTATGGCTGTCAAACCTATTGTTCACCTCCACTGTATATTCATCAGTGATATGCTCTGGGTCAAACCTGAATGGCCTAGTGGTTTAAGAACATAAGAACATAAGAGACGCCAATGTTGGATCAGGCCAAAGGCCCATCCAGTCCAACACTCTGTGTCACACAGTGGCCAGAAATACCAGTGCCATCAGGAGGTCCAGCAGTGGGGCCAGGACATTAGAAGCCCTCCCACTGTTGACCCCCCCCCCAAGCACCAAGAAGACAGAGCATCACTTGCCCCAGAGCCCCTAGCTATACCTTGTGGCTAATAGCCACTGATGGACCTCTGCTCCATATGCTTATCTAATTCCCTTTTGAAGCTGTCCATGCTTGTAGCACCCACCACTTCCTGTGGCAGTGAATTCCATGTGTTAATCACTCTTTGGGTGAATAAGTACTTCCTTTTATCCGTTCTAACCCGACCGCTCAGCAATTTCATGGAGTGCCCACGGGTTCTTGTATTGTGAGAAAGGGAGAAAAGTACCTCTTTCTTTACCTGCTCTTTCCCATGCATAATCTTATAAACCTCAATCATGTCACCCCTCAGTCGTCGTTTCTCCAAGCTAAAGAGCCCTAAGCGCTTTAACCTTTCCTCATAGGGAAAGTGTTCCAACCCTTTTATCATTCGAGTTGCCCTTTTCTGCACTTTTTCCGAAGCTATAATATCCTTTTTAAGGTGTGGTGCTAGAGACTAAACACCAAGGCGCACGGAACGCTGTTACCTTCCCACTAAAGTAGTACCTATTTATCTACTTGCAATTTCTTGCTTTCGAACTGCTAGGTTGGCAGGAGCTGGAACTAGAGACAAGAGCTCACTCCGTCATGCGGCACACTTGGGTCTCAAACTGCTGAACTACCGACCTTCCACAGCCTGCAGTTCAGCGTCTTAACCACTTGAGCCACCGCAGCTTCCTAAATCTCAGGAGGTACTTTCCTGTTGCGAGACCTTGGCCATCATTTTGATTACGTATATCAGGCCCATGTAGCCTGCTGTAGTGTTTTAGAGTTGGGTGGGAATAGACAGCGAGAAGGATTAACTGCTTTATTTATCAGGTAGAAGCAAGAGTGGCCTTGGGAAGCAAGCTGCATTAAGCTGTCAGGATGAGATGTTGTAAATCTCTTTCTGAGTGATGCTCGTCCAACTGTTTGGAACTTCCGAAGAGGAAGCATCACATTGGGGGGGGGGGGAGGCCAAATACACTTTTGCCAATTCAGTGCCAATGATCGCCTCTTTGTTTACCTTGGTGTGAATTCTGCTAGAATTTCATTTTTAAAAGGCCCAACAAATCCTGGAAATGAAACCTCAAGATTTCAGAAAGTCTAAGGCAGGGTCCCCCAATAGGGTTGCCCGCCTCCCGGTGGGAGCAGGGGAGCCCCTGCTTTCACAGGCTCTTGCCAGCCACTGATCCAGCTGGCCAGTGTGTATGTGTGTGTGTGGAATCCTGCCCACAACTGACCCTTTCAGGCCTACTTCCGGTTTCGGCCCTACCTCCAGATGGGGTGGCACTCTGGTTTTTGGGCAAAACTGTATGGTCTGAAGCCAATTTACCATAGAGTTTTGCCCAAAAACCAGAGTGTCACCCCCAACCAGAAGTAGGCCTGAAACCGGAAGTAGGCCTGAAAATGCCCAACATAAGTTTCAGTCTCCCAGAAGGTAGGTCAACCTGGTTACCCTGGTCCCCAACCTTTTTGTGCTTACAGGCACCTTCAAAATTCTGACACAGGATGGTGGGTATAGCCACAAAATGGCTGTCACAGGAAGTGGAGCTGGCCACAAAATGGCTCACTTTCAATAATACAGTGAATATCCCTGTGCTGTGGTGGCAGCTGCTATCACAGCAACATTTTAAAAATTATGTACAGCCAATCTCTAATGGTCAATCAGAAGACCTGATGGGCAAAAGCCCCACCTGACCCTGACCACTCTCTAAAAACAGTTGGTGGGCACCAGGAAAGTTATCTGTAAGCACGATGGCACCCAAGGGCACCATCTTGGGGACCCTCGGTCTAAGGTCTGTTTTTGAAAACTGAAATTGCCAATTCAAAATTTGAGTCTGGACCCAGTCCAGCGTGATAATGCTTTGTTTCAAGGCTGGTTAGGGCTGCCAAATCCCCCTGGGGGGTGGAAAACCCCCCGCCCCAGAGGCCTGTTCCCTGACGCCGGGGAATCGGGCCCCGGGGGGAACCCCGCCCCAGCGTGCACGTCACAGGGAAGTGACGTTATGATGCCGGGGGCGGGGCCACGACCATACAAGGGAAAACTATGGTTTTCCCTTGTATGGTTGTGGTCCTGCCCCCAGCGTGCCCAGCATCATGACATCACTTCCCTGTGATGTGCATGCGGCGCGCGCACGCACCGGGAGCTGAACTGGAGTCCCCCGCCGGAATACCCTGGAGGGCACAACTGAGAGAGGTTAACCCCTCCCCTAGCCAAGTCTCAGGGATTCCTGTCAGGTCAGCCCTCTCGTCCAGGATTAAATCTAGGATGGCTACTCTTTTTCCTGTGACTGACCTGGCACTGGGCAGCAGGATTTTATAGCCCAACAACATCACTTTGGCTGGAAGAAGAGCTGGAAGGAGCTACAAGCACGCCACTGTCTGCTGTCCCTTTCCATTACCTGGCCTGCCCTTCTCCAGCTAGAAGCCACAGGGTAATTATCCCATGATCCAAAAACAGAGTTGATTTGCCATTGAAATCAATGGGTTTATATATCCTTAGCTCTGCACTGGATTATGACCCAAGGCTTTGGTGCCCACTGCACAAACATTGAGGGCCTAACTACATGTTATGGTTTTCCCCAGGAACGCTGCTGGGTGAGATGGAAAGGCATCTTTTGAAGTTCTGTTCTTCCTACATGTGTTTGGGCCTGATTTGGATGAAGGCCACAGAAAGACTGGGCTTAGACCTTATTCTCCTCCCGCTTGTGCCATTTTCTCATCCAGAAATGGCCCTCAGGAGAGCTATTTACCCCATTACGGAAACGTAATAGGTAGATCATTAGTGCATGTGGCTTTCAGTGGGGCAAACAGCACCCCCTGGTGCTATTTCAGATCAGGGAAACAACATGGGAGGGAAGGTCTAAGCCCCTTCTCTGGGAAGCTCAGAGCTTCAGAACTTGCCTCTGCATCCAACTGTGAGGTATACCTGCCGTAAATGTAACAGGAAGGTAGGCCCCAGGTGTCAAAATTGTTCAACCTATTTCTGCAAAGAGGTTGCTTGAAGGTCTATGTTGGTACATGGACAGTTCAAATCAGACTAGCAATGGAGGCTGGAAAAAAATACATCCTTAAAATAAAAAAAGATCTCTGGCATCAGTTAAGGTAGATGTTTGCGTATTAAATGATTTAAACTGTTAAGAAGCGTTTAACAGCTTTTCAGTAGGAAACTGAACAGCGGCTCCTCTTCCTGTGGTATAGAGCTAAGCTTTAAGATAGTTTAGATCTTTTGTCCAATATAAATACCATATCAACTATCTCCTTGCATTAGTCATTTCCTCTCAACAAGTTCAGTAGGAGGTTAGCACGTTCCCATGTTATGGTAGGATTACTACTATAAATCTGCAGAAAGATTTGCCAGTTGCATTGTTTCTCAACCACCACTTTTTCCACCATGGTCTGATTTTGGCCAGAGTTCAAAGGCCTTTCGCGCGTGCATTCTACACATGACAATAGTGGTCTCTGAATCGCAAAGAAAATAATTGCAGAGAAGATGGAAACTTTTTGTGGTTGAACAGATAACTCCTTACCAAGGCCAGACAGCAGCAACAGTATGGCCCTCTGACTACACCGGGACCTCTTAGAACTAGGTTAAGAGCTAAGGAGCCTCTAGGATTCAAGGGTGGGTTTTTTTTAGGAAGCTGATATTGCAAAACCAAAAAGGAAGATGAAAGTCTTCACTTTTTTCTCCCTGAAGATTAACAAAGTCTAGAGAAGAACCTGAAAAAGAAATTAACCTATGCAGATATCTTGTCAGACCACTGATCCATGCAGTTCCATTTTGCAGACCTCGCATGCCATAGGCTCACCGGGAACTTGGGTTCATCCTGTTACTTGCAAGCTGTTGATTGACTCCTTCAACCAAGAAGCATGGAGCCTGAAACCTTCAGCATGCAAAGCAGACACCCTACCATGGAGCCACGGCCAGGACCGCTAAGATCCACCTAAAGAGGGGGCCTGGGAGAGTGAGCCCCGACAGACTGCAGAACTCTTGGTTGCAGGTGGAAGGCCACCTCCCATCTAGGCAGCTGCTGCCACAAGCAATCCCTTTCAACAGCCACTGCTTGGATCGTAGCTGATGAGCGGTGGCTCAGAAAAGGTCCGAGGGAAGGGTCTAGCTATCCTGGCAGGTGACTCCCCTTCTCCCACGAGGACGTCAATCCCCTTTGTGAAAGGTGAGGGAGTTGCAATGGGGTGTGCACAAGTTGCAGCACTGCTGTTAAAAGGGATGGGTAGGTGGACTAGGGTGGAGTCACTGGCTTCCTGCTTGAGGATGAGCAGGAAAGGAGGACAATGCAGGTGAGCGAGACACCCCCCCCCCCGCGCCTCTATCTGCTGCAACACGGGAGGCTCCCCAAATTCTTTACTTGGAAAATTTAAACACTGCCTCTGCAGAGATTCACTCAAGGCAGCTTACATCTCTGAGATAAAACAAAACAAGTAAGAAATGCATTAAAAACAAAGCGATTAACACACAACTATTAGGAAACAGGCCAAGGTGGCCAGGACTGGGGCATGGCCTTTGACACCACCATGAGTCCTCAGACAAAGATCCCCTTTAAACTCCAGCCCCCAATAGGCAGAGATCATCAGATGGAAACAAATCACATGACCCCCATGGGTCCCCAAGTCTCCTGGAATTTCATACCCCTAGCCCCCCCTCCAACTGTTCTTAGACACCCTGATCACAGCCTTTCCCTTAAAGAAAAAAGTGACATTTAAGAAGTATTATATGAACCACTAAGAATGGTTTCAGATGTTAGGAACACGCGCATATGTGTGGAGCTTGTGAGTCCCATTCCTTAGAGCTTCACCATAATGCATGAAGTGGAACATTGCTTCTCTTGGCCTGGTCACTTCAACTACCCCATCATCTTGCACTCACATCAAGAAGATGCCCACCCAAAACTTATCGGGAGACTGTGCATCTCCACACTGGGGAGAGGCTCAATTGTTAATCTGGGTATGCAGAGGTGCAGGACACAGGAATGTCTCCTGGCCTTCTGGAATATTTCCCAGCAATGAGAAGCTCCATGCCTTGGTAGAAGCCAGGAAATTCCCCATGGGCAGTGCAGATTCTCCTTTCACAATCATGCTGCAGCCTGCTGAAATTCTCCCAAATGCATAACACCCCCCACCCCCGAAAGGCAGAAAAGCCTTCCAGCTCAACGGATCCAGCAACATTCTTGTTCTCTCACTGTGTCAACTAGCAGAGAGCTCCTGAAATACACAGATATACCACTACCGATTGTATAAGCACCTCCAGTCTGGAAATTCTGGTACCCAGCTGGCCACATGTGTGGTGAGATACAGAGCCTGACGTTTTAGAACAGATTCACCAACATACACTGGCCACAAATCTATAACAGATTGGGAAAGTTAGGGGCTGATGTAAATTAAGCAGCCCCAGGACCGGCTGAAGAAGACTCACAGCTCAGGGGAACCGGTTTGTGTTCGGCAACTAAGGCAGCTAGCCCATCCTCCTGAATCCACCAGGGGCTTGGCAAAACAGCTCAGTGCCGGTCGCTGCAACTGAAAAGGCTGCCAGGTGCTGCAAGCTTGCTCCTCAGTGGGATGTAAAAGAGGCCACCTGATGCCAGGTGGTTGGCCTCTATTGACCCTGGAATTCTGCTAGCTGCAGACAAAATTAGTCATGAGAGAACAGTGTGTTGAGAACCGCTACTGAACAAAAGTTAATGAGACCTAGCGCGATAGCCAAGTATCTGATTAAAATCTAGATTCTGCCATGAATTCATCCTCTCTCAGCCTCCCATATTAACCTACCTATCCACTCCAGTCACCTTCAGAGGCCCTCCACCATCTGAGGCTAGACAGGCGACAACCTGATAAAGGGCCTATTTGGTCATGGTGCCGGAACATTAGAACTCCCTTCCCCAGGGAGATTAGTTTGTTTCCCTCTACGGTTGTCTTCTGTCAGCAGGTGGAGACTTTTTTTGTTTTGTTTGGCATACTCCCCCCCCCCAATAACTGTTATTAGCCTCCACTCTGTGTTTAGATGTTTTCATACAGTAATTGCGTATATTTGTTGTTGTTCAGTCGCACAGTCGAGTCTGACTTTAAAATGTTCTTTAATTTTGGAATGTTTTAATGTTTGCTACCTAAGGGAACCTATTCGGATGGAAAGGCAGCATCAAATGTTTTGAATAAATAAAATCTGTAAGAGAGGGATTATAATTCTGACCCAACTTGGCAGGGTTATTTATTGTTAAGGTTTTGGAAATAAAGTATATGAAATACTTTGAAAGCTCAAAACTATTGATCTTCGGCCCACCTATTCAGCTCACGAGCTGAGACTTGCAGGAGAGTTGCAAAGCTCGTAAACAGCAAGTTTTCCCTGCTGCTTTCTGGAAGAACCTGCAGAAACACCAAGGCATGGGTGTCGAACATAAGGTCTGGGGGCCAGAACTGGCCCGTCCAGGACTGTTATGTGAAACACGAGCAACTAGCGCAAGTGAGGGAACAGGAGACTGCTGGGGGGGGGGGAAGTGGGCGGAGCCAGTCCGACTGTGGCTTCAGCATGGTGGAACAACCTCATCTGCAGCAGTCAAGCAGTGTGGGAGCATCTGCCCAGTGCTGCACCGCTGGCTCTCCAGTCCACCCATATGAGTTTTCCTTTGCACTCCCCTCCCAGCCCATGGGGCCTTGCAGTGAGGATACACCAACTCGGAGCTTACCAGCTGCTGTCCTTTATACCGTTTATATCTCCGGTACCTGGCATTACATTGTATGGTACGCATGGCTTAGCCCAACAAAGTGACATTTATGTCAGATCCGGCCCTCATAACAAATGAGTTCGACACCTCTGCACCAAGGGTTCCACCAAACTTCCCAACTCTCTTTGCACCCCTTCAGAGAAGACTGGCAGGCCAGCAAGGTGAGGTTACTCAGTGACGAGCAAGATTCCACCAGGACTCTGACCCTTTGTTTATTTCTCACTACATCTGCACCTCTGGGTACTTGTCTTGTGTTTCATGTCCTCAGCTCTTTGCTGCCCACGGTCCTTCCTTTGTCACCTGGCTTCCCTTCTTCCTGTCACAAGATGCTGACATGACTTCCTGTCACCTGAAAGCAGCTCCGTGGGTTGGGTCTGGAAAGGCTGGAGACCACTGTGCAAAACAACCACGTAAAGGGTGTTTGTTTTCACAGAGCTAGATTCAAAGGGCAGCCATGTTGGTCTGCAGTCGAACAGCTAGGTTCGAGTCCAGTAGCACCTTAGAGATGGGGTGTCAAACATGCGGCCTGGGGGCCAGATCAGGCCCCCGGAGGGCTTCTATCAGGCCCGCAGTGGAACTGGCTGTCTTCTGCTTCCTCCAGTTCTGCTGCTCCTGCGTCATCTTAGGTCTGCAGCTTACAGATACACACCTGAACAGCATACTCACGATTTCAACAGCACAGACATTTTGATGCAATAATTCAGAGCAAGAGGTGTCAGTTATCAGACACTGTTAAATAAACAAAATATTGCAAGAGTGCTAATGTTTTAAGCATGATTTTATTTTAAGTTTTAAAAAAGCCCTTTGTGTCCTTTATAAAGTTTATATCGCCGCTACCTGGCATTATATTTTATGACACACAGGGCCCAGCCCAACAAGGTCTCATTTATGTCCAATCTGGCCTTCATAACAAAAGAGTCCGACACCCCTGCCTTAGAGACCAACAAGATTTTGGGGGTATGAGTTTTCGAGAGTCAAAGCTCCCTTTGATCCTGTGACAGATCTGACGAAGGGATTTTTAACTCTTGAAAGTTTATACCCAAACAATCTCTAAGGTGCTACTGCACTTGAATCCAGGTGTTTCCTTTATAATACAAATGCTGAGTTTTCTTATTCTGAGGGACTTACTACAGTCCCAACAGGGCTTGCAAGGCAGAGATGGTTCTGCCAGGCATTTGGCTGAGGACAGAGGCAACATTGATCTGGCCGGCACACTCCCCCCTCCCCCCTGCAAGGTGGTAGCACAATTGGAACTTTGATCACCATCAGTTTTTCAACTGTATTGCTATTATGGAATTAAGGGATTTTGTTGTTATGGAATTTTATTGTGATTTTTATCCATTTTAAACTGTATGAATCATAGAATCCTAGAATCACAGAGTTGGAAGGGGTCACACAGGCCATCTAGTCCAACCCCCTGCTCAGTGCAGGATCAGCCTAGAACCTCCCTGACAAGTGTGTGTCCAGATGCTGCTTAGAGACTTCCAGTGAAGGGGTGGAGCTCACCACCTCCCTAGGCAGCTGATTCCACTGTTGCACAATTCTTACTGTAAAACCACAACTCTTACTGATTTTGGTTTTGTTGTGCACTGCCCTGAGCCCTATTGGGGAATGGGAAGCATAAAAAGCTTAATATAATAAATAGTAAAATTCTAAAAAAAATAAACTAGAGCTGTACCAAATAATCTGTCCCCCGCACAAAACAACTTGTGTACAATTGCTAATTTAAAATATGCACTGCACCTCACCACCTGAAATCAGATTATTCCAATCACCCAAGTCCAAAATTACCTGATATTGCATATGTGGGTAATCTTTTCCCTATCAAGATGCGACGCCCATCACTGTATCTGAATGTTACGAAAACATATGCAAAGCCATTGTGTTTCGTCGCTAGGTTACAAACTCCAGAATACACAAAAGCCACAATATTCCCCCAACTCTTTGTACGCAGTTGCTAAAGAGAACTTTTCTCTGGGGTTGCAATTCATGTGTACGAACATGAGCATCTGAACAAACAACCTTCTCAGTGCTGATTTGATCATGTTGTTATGACTGTGGTTCCATCGTTTTATCGGCTGAAAGATCTCAATAAAAACTGGTCCCAAATCCAGAGAATGATTGTCATATTTGCGTTTTAAGACTATTATTACGAAGTTGAATGTAACTCACCCGGACGATGATCCCCATACGTTTACTTTCGTAGGTGAATGGGAAGATCTGCAGAATGGTGTAGTTTAAGATGTGGCCACCAGGCGTCCTCAGCTGCACAGAAGACTGATCTCTGCCGACCAGAGTCAAGCCTACACTCTCTGTCCACTGTACCAGGGCCACCTAAACAGAGGAGAGGTCACAGGTCAGATAGACTGCTGAGTTCTGAAGTTCAGAGGTCATGCAAATGAAACAGGAGGGAAGGGGGGAAAGGGAAGAGGGCGAGGCAGAGAACAAAGTTGCTCAGTTCTTAATGGAACTTTTTTTTTTACCCAGCAAATTTCATCTACTACAGCCCTGCTGCTATCAAAAGTGTGTTTACCCCTTCGTCGCCAGCATTTCTTCCCTGGCACTCTGGTGTTAAATCTGAATTTTGTTGCTGGTGGTAGCTCTGAGCATTGAAGTCACAATGCAAACGACTTGAATGATTCGAATGGAACATCCTTACTGAGACAGAACATGCTCTAGCGCTTCCTTATATATTGCAAGGGAGTATGGGATATGGTGACCAGCATGACCTGCGTTAAGGGCATATACTGTGGAAAGATCACATAGTGGTCAGTAAGACAATGCATGTGTGCATCCATGTACATGCACGTTGGCTCTATGTTTTTGTAGATCGTGGGCAGGAAGTGGTGGTGGGCCCCATGTAGCCCCATTGTGCCCCCCCCCAAAAAATATGAGCAGGCTCTTCTAAATACAAAAAAGAGGCTGCATTTCTAGAGTTGCCATTGCCGACTCCATGTTGGGAAATTTCTGGAGATTTGGGCATGATGGGGAGGGGAGGGATATCAGCAGGGTATAATGCCATGGAGTCCACCCTCCAACGCTGCCATTTTTCTCCAGAGGAACTGATCTCTGTAGTTCAGTTTTCGTTCTGGAGGATCTCCAAACCCCACCTGGAGGTTGGCAACCCTAAAGATGTCCTATAAAGCAGACATTAAATTGACACTGCACATGAAGCCAGCTTGTTGCTGGACTTGGACAGGTCCTCACTCCAGCCTCCTCCCTTAGCATACAACATAAGAACATATAAGAACATAAGAGACGCCAATGTTGGATCAGGCCAAAGGCCCATCCAGTCCAACACTCTGTGTCACACAGTGGCCAGAAATACCAGTGCCATCAGGAGGTCCACCAGTGGGGCCAGGACATTAGAAGCCCTCCCACTGTTGACCCCCCCCCCAAGCACCAAGAAGACAGAGCATCACTTGCCCCAGAGCCCCTATCTATACCTTGTGGCTAATAGCCACTGATGGACCTCCGCTCCATATGCTTATCTAATTCCCTTTTGAAGCCATCCATGCTTGTAGCCGCCACCACTTCCTGTGGCAGTGAAGTCCATGTGTTAATCACTCTTTGGGTGAAGAAGTACTTCCTTTTATCTGTCCTAACCCGACTGCTCAGCAATTTCATGGAGTGCCCACGAGTTCTTGTTTAAACCCAGCTCCACTTACCTGGAGTGCACAAACGCAGACTCCAAAGTTAACCCAAGTTACTTTCTTTCCTGCCCACAAACTTGGATTCAACTGCATTCTGGAATCCTAGTTTGCTGGGAGAAAGCCAATGCTGGTGAACACTGGCACCTGCATTTATATCGAAGGTAACCACAATTGCCTTTTAAAACTAGGATTCCTTACATTGCGCCTCACGTGAGTGGGAGCGAGGCATCCATGCCAGCCTGGATTATTTATTTATCATAAGCAAAATTACACACAGGAAACATATAATAATATAAAATATGTTAACTGAGTGGATTCAGTGAGTATACAGACAGGTTGAACAACCAGACTAAATACTAAGGGAAAGTTCCCATCTCCCTGGAAAGCACGTTGCTCGCATTCCTGTGACAGATGAAAAATAGTTTGGCGGGCTGCAATCACATTCAGGCCCTGGTATTTTGCCCCACTTAAACAACAGGTCTTAACATCTGCCAAAACCTTTTCCTATTCTCCTCGTGGTGCACCCTGGGTAATGCTAAAGAGGTAGAACTTTTGGCTGCCAGACAACCGTAAGATCTCCTGGCTAGCCTGGAAACAAGATAGGTTCATCCGCATTGTCAGCTTAATGTCGGATTGACATGACGACTGTCTGCAGCCAGAGGCTTCGATCCTGTGGAGCATTTCTGCAGGCAAAAGGGCTTCTATCCATGGAGCCTTCCCCCTCCTGCCGCACCCCCCTCCCAAATGAGATAGTCCCACTCTGTGGACAGAAACATTATGCCGGTGGAAACATTCAACTGGATCCATTTCAGCGAATTTTCTGCACATAGCCGTAACCAGCCTCCGAACATGTGAAATTAGCGGAACAAGGTCCCTGTGGTGGAACTTGTAAGCCCGAACATATTCTTCTAAGCTCTAGCACAGGCTAGTAACATCTTGGTTTCCATCCCAACTACATAACAAAAGACAGGCGTTTCAAAAGAAGGCCTGTGGGTCACACTGTGAGTGCGTGAGGGAACAGAACACATTTGTGCTTTAACACTGGTTGATGCCAGGTTATTGTAAAGCGTCTCTGAACAGTTTCTGGTGAGAGAAGATGCCTGATCTTTCCTGCCTTACACATTATGGGCTACAGAAAATATTACCATTGAAACTGCCCCGGGAATCCAAACCAAGTGTAAAATATTCAAACATCATCAAAAGGACAGCCAATCAGCTTTTCTACAACAGACATGCAATGTGAAGCAAGGCCCCTTAGCGATGTTTCCTGTTCACTAATAATAATTATCTCTGATTTTGAGGGGTGTTACCAGCTTCCCACCAAAAAAAGCACAGCTTGAACTATGCTACATTGTTCAGCCCTGGACTTGGGGAGGAAGTAAAATAGCTGGAATGGAATGAGTGATGAGGGAAATGAAACAGTAGTGATTTGTTACCAAATAGTTGAATTTAAAAGGTGTGGAAATAGTAAGGTAATTGTTTGGGAATGCTACTTGTAGGTTCCTTATTATCCCCCAGCCTCTGTGTGGTGGTGGATAATGTTGTCAAGTCACATTGGACTTATGGTGACTAGGGATAGGTACAAGCCCCAAAAATGCAGTTCACATTGGTTTGCGATTCATGGGTGAACCATGAACCAAGCCACTTAAACCAAACAGATGAGTGGCGGAGAGCTGTTTTTCATGTTCTTCATGCTCTTTCATGTTTTTCATGATGGTGTTTTTCATGTTCTCCATGAACCGCCATGAACCGCATGAAAATTCGTGAAAGTTCGTGGCAGTTCTTCAGCTTGTGAACATTGCTTCACAAACCATGAACCAGCCAAAATCCGTGATGAACTTTAGTTTATCAGCCAGTTCGTGCTCATCCCTAATGGTGATCCCATGGGTTTTCAAGGCAAGAGATGTTCAGAGGTGGCGTGCCATTGCCTGCCTATGTGTAGTGACCCTGGACTTCCTTGGTGGTCTCCCATCCAAGTATTAACTAGGGCTGATCCTGTTTTAGCTTCTGAGATCTGAGGAGATCAGGCTAGCCTGAGTCCTCTGAGTCAGGACCCAACCTCTACAGCAACAGCAAAGTCTCGGCAGCCAGCATGCTATAGTGATTAGAGCTAAGACTAAACTGGATTAGAGCTGGACTAAGATCTAGGAGACCTGGGTTCAAATCCCCAATCCACCATGGAAGTTTGTGGGGTGACTTTGGGCCAGTCACACACACTATACAACTGGAGTGAGACACAGTGAAATACTTGGGACTCTATTCTTTTTTCTGTACTCTGGTTACACCTTGGCCATTATTGTATTATTGAATGTCTTGCTACATACATATACATTCTGTTTAGCTATAGCAGTGGTTCTTGTGCTTTGTTTTCTTGCAGGATTAAAGAGCCTAAATTTTCTCCTATTTTCATTCCATTTAAGAAAGAGATCCCAGTCTTTTGCTGTTACGGCTCAATCTGGCCAAAGCAGCCCTAAAAGTAAGGCTAGAGATGAAAGTAGAAAATTCAGGGAAACTAGTTTTTCAATGCAGTAAATTGTTATTTCATTATAAAGCTACAGCAATCTAGCAGTTACTTAAAAAAAATCAAAATATAAAAATACTAACTAGGCAAGTAGATGATTAGGGCACAATATCATGTGGACAATGTTCCCTCTAAGCTGAGCTAGTGTGAGCTAACACATTTTTGTCTTTGCTCAAAAAGGAGGGCTCCAGAGCAAACTAATTTATGCAGCAGCCAAATCACTTGCCAGTAGCTCACAAAGTAGAATTTTTGCTCGCAAGACTCCACAGCTTAGAGGGAGCATTGCATGTGGATATGCCAAAAACCTCAGTCCAGTTTCTATGCAAAAACAGAGCAAAACCTCTATGTTGGAGCATCCATACAAGAATGTATATGTTGCCCCTACTGGGGCAAACAGCACATTCAGGGCCTTATTTACTAGGAAATGGCACAAGAGGAAACAGTGAACCCTTGCCTAACTCCATGGTCCCTGTTGAGTCAACCCATGCAACAACTGTGAGAGCCAGGGCAGTCAGCGTGCTGGACTAGGACTAGGACCCAGGTTCAAACCCTCATCTGCCATGAAACTCATTGGGTGACCTCAGATCAGTCTTTATTAAAGGGTTGTTGTTTGGGGGACAAAATGGGGAATGAGCATGGATGCCACCCCCTAAAGTCTGCTTGAAGAAAGGGTGGGATAAGAATTCATAGATCTCTATAGAAGTATAGATAGAAGTATAGAGCCTATATAGATCCTTGCTAGTCTATCAATTTATTTTTATTTATTTTGGGATTTATATCCCGCCCTACCCAAACGGCTCAGGGCAGCTAACAGGTGGCTATGCCGGATTAAAAAGTAAAATACAATAAAACATTATTACATACATAGTAAAATTGGTGCTCTAAGATTCTCTAAGACTCCCCAAGATGTGCGGTATCCCGCGTTGGCGGCCAGAATTATTAGTGGCGTGAGCGCCAGGAATGATATTTTCCCCATCTCCGCCGGGCAGCATCTACCCCCTCCCAATAATAGGGGTAGATGATAGGATCGTATCACGGTGGGGGAATAGCGATGGCTCCTACTCAAAAGCCTGGCGGAAGAGCTCCGTCTTGCAGGCCCTGCGGAACTGTATAAGGTCCCGCAGGGCCCGGATCTCCGTCGGGAGCTCGTTCCACCAGGTAGGAGCCTGTAGGATTGAACACAGATGTTGGAGGAGGAGTGGGAGAGAGCCACATTTGACACTCTGACCTCCTTGGGATAAGGGTGCGATTAAAAAGCGAGATGTAGGATTGCCAACACTGGGGTGGGAAATTCCTGGAGATTTGGGGGTGGAGCTTCAGGAAGGCAGAATTCAAGGCGGGAAGGGACTTCATTTGGGTGATAATGCCATAGACCCCACCCTCCAAAGCAACCATTTTCTGATTTGTTGTCTGGAGATCAGGTGTAATTCCAGAAGATCTCCAGGCCTCCCCTGGAGGTTGGCAATCTTAGCTGAGAGAGAGAGAGATGCTTGGTAAACAAACTATTAAGGAAACACCACAAATCTCCAGTATCCCCCTCCTTACAAGGAGAACGTCCCCTCAGGGCAGGGAGGAACACGGAACAGTGCCCCAAACCACAGTGGCAGAAGCATCACCAACTGTTTTCAAGCCAACTCCCTCATTTATCTGCACAAAGGTTTACCCTTTCAACTCATTAAGTCACATCAAGCTATTGACAGAACGGCTATTGATTGATAATGCTCCGACGCTGGAGCGAGCCAAGCAGATCCCTGTTTATGGTTAGCCACAGCTCCAAAGCCTCAAGTCACATGGGTGTGAGGAATGCTGCCGGTGAGCCATTGATCAGGACATTCTTTCACATCCGGCAAAGCGGTGAAGTGTTGTCAAGGTTAAAGGCCAGGCTGCCAACAGTCCTCTCAGGCCGTTTATCTCCGATCAGATCCTACCTATTACATTTCCCTTCTCAGTTACTGTATGGCCTCAGCCTGACAGGACCATCTAGCCCCCTAAAGGCTGTAACTGATCTCTCAATAAAGATGCTTTTCAAGGAGTCCCTGCCCAGGAATGCGCACAGGAAACAAATTTAGGAAATCCTGCTTTGTGTTTCAGGAAATGGATCCTGTACCAACTGGTAGAAATTACCCTTGCTGCTCAAAAGTGGGATGGGGGGGAAAAAAGACTCCACAAAACATCCCAACCACAAGGTTTTGTTCTGATTTTGACACGAGCTGACCTTCCTGCTTTAATAATATTTTATTGCTATAGAATTTCAAAGGTAGAAATCTGGATGCCAATTAAAGAGTTGCCCACAGGGAATGGCTGCTTAGCGCCATCTTCTGTGAAGGTTTCAACCGGCATTCTGCTCTAATTTAATAGTCATCTGTAGTGCGGACTGCGGGAACGCACACACACATCTCATGAGCACAGAGAAAGTCTGGCGTACTCTGGGCTCTCTCTCCCCCAATCAGTTTTTTTAATACTATGGTTCAGCACTTGATTAGGAATGAGATTTTAGCACATTCTTTTTTTTTTTTTAAATGTGCCCTGACTCTTATAGATGGTGTAGACTTGAAATTTTAATGGATCTTTTCCACGAATGCCACTTTTATTGTGTTGCTATAGTCTCAGGGTTGCCAACTCTGGGCTGGGAAATTCTTGGATATTTGGGGGTGGAGCCTGGAAACAGCAGGGTTTGTGGAGAGAAGGGACCCCGGTGGGGTATAAAGCCAGAGAATCCACCCTCCAAAGCAGCCATTATCTCCAGGGGAACTGATTTCTGTTGTCTGGCGATCAGTGTTAATTTGAGGAAATCTGCAAGCCCCACGCCCTGGCAACAAGCAGGGGGTGGGCGGGTGGGACTTACCAGTGGAAAACTGAGGACTAGGTTTCTGTTGCCAGTGATGTGGTGACTTCACTTCCTGTCCACACCAGAAGTGATGTTATCACATTGCTGGAGACATGGGGACACCCTGTATTTGGGCAAAAACTTTATTGTAGAAGCCGTTTTTACCATAGAGTTTTTGCCCACAGCACCATGATAACATCACTTCCAGTGCACACTGTAAGTGACATTATCACATCACTAGTGACAGAGGCCTAGTCCTCAGTTTGCTGCTGGTAAGTCCCCCTGCCAGCCAGCTCATCGGCCACAGGGATCTGGAAACGCTACCCACCTCAACGTTGGCAACTCTAACAAATCTCCCCCACATTTGATGCTAACAGGAACTGAATAGCTGTGCACACTGATTTCTTTGAGCATATCCAGATTCCTCCCCCCATAACATTAAAGAAAAATTACACAATCCAACCATATTAGCTCAGGCTTTTTACCTCATCAGGACTAGAAGCTTGGTACACCCTGCACGAATCTTCGTAGTGCCTCTCCGCTTCAGCTTGATCTGTCACACCATTGGATTCATAGACAGGAGTCACGTTGTGGCAGAGGGCTATTGCTTTCACCGCCTCGTGGACCCGACTGCTCAGAGTTTTCCGGACTTTGGTAGCCAAGGCGGGGCCTTTGGAAGCAGGTGGCTCCTGGGACTGCTAAGAAAAAGGACAAAGCCCAGATTGTGTCAATTGGGAGGAAGGTCCCATAGGTAGATGCCTGCCTCTTGCCTTCTGGGAGGCTGTTCCACAGCAGTAAGACACCAAGAGGAAAGGCCCAGGCTGCAATGGATCTTTCCTTGGAAGCAAGAAGACTGCAAAGGAAAGCGCAGTTATATAGCATTACATAGCACTCATGTGCCATTTCCAAACAAAAATAGGCCAATTTTGCTATTGGATTTAATTCTTTTTTTTGGGGGGGGGGAGAAATGCAAGTTTGTCTTTGACTGACAAAAAGCTGTAAAAGAAACTCCAGATTTCGAATCCAACTCCAGCAGCTTTGAAAATTCAGGAACAGCCTTATCCTTACAAGAAATTTTATTCCTATTTAGACATGGATAACTGATGTAGAGGAGCTGCAGTGGCTCAAGTGGTTAAGACACTGAACTGCAGGCTGTGGAAGGTCGGTAGTTCAGCAGTTCAAGACCCGAGTGTGCCGCATGATGGAGTGAGCTCCCGTCTCTAGTTCCAGCTCCTGCCAACCTAGCAGTTCGAAAGGAAGAAATTGCAAGTAGATAAATAGGTACCACTTCAGTGGGAAGGTAACAGCATTCCATGCACCTTGGTGTTTAGTCATGCCTGCCACATGTCCACAGAAATGTCTTTGGACAGCGCTGGCTCTTCGGCTTTGAAACGGAGATGAGCACCGCAACCCTAGAGTCGGATTTGACAGGCTTTCGAGCAAGGGAACCTTTACCTTTACCTGATGTAGAGAGACAGTGGGTTGGATCCAGCAGTCGATTTCCATTAATAGAGGTGGGGGAGGGGATTTTTGCTGAATCCCTCCTTCTGCGGCAGATTCACCCTTTACGCTGATCCGGAAGGGGAGGGTCTCTGTCCCCCAAGAAGCAGCATTTCAGAGAGCTCTTTGGGTGGCCACAAAATAGGGGGACATGAGAAAGTCCCATTCTGTTGACGGAACTCCCTCCCACTGGAACCAACTCAGTTATAAGATCCCAGTAACTCAGTCTGTTCAGAGCTGACCAGAGATATTTTAATCCAGATTCCAATTAAATTTTAATCTATATTCAAAGCCAGTCCTTTAGATGATGTAGGTCTTCTTAAAGCAAAGAGAAGGTCTTCTACATGCTATGAAACATTCACTTTCTTACTCTAACAGGGCATCAAGGCTTTTAAACAAATCTCTTCATATCTATTTAGAAAAACTGCACAGATAAAATAAAACTTTATAAAAGTGCTAAACTGTGTCTTTTGAGGAAATTACTGAACTAAGCAAAAAAAATAAGACTGAGCAAACAAACTTATGCATTCATTAACATGATCACTGAAAACAGATGGGCTGACAGAGGCAGAAAGCAGATCATTTAATTTTTAATACTATTTTTAGAGTTCACATCAGACCTTTCAGGTAATTTTACAATTACTAAATTATGCCAGTCACAAGGGGAACATATAGTCATCCCGTTTCCTGCTCTGTTAACCTCTTGTGTCAAGAGGACAAAAGTTTCACTTCCAGGTCAAAGGGCATAGCATGGTAACAATAATTAGAGCAATGAATCAGAACTACAGTTTAAATGAATCATGGTTAGCAAATGCTTCCAATTACTAAAGAATCTAACCTTTTAATTATATTTAAATGTATACTTCTCAGGAAGCTTCCTTTTACCACTGTTCAGTGCTACTTTTCCATACATAAATGAAAACTGTATCAGTTAAACTTTAATCAAGATCTGTACCAAAACCCAAGATAACCTCATTGATTGCTATAGTTTCTTCTATAGTATAGAAGAACTGATAAGTGAACAATCAGTAGGAGCCGCCGCCGCCACCATCATTACGCCACCACCACTTCTGGTAACATGGGGGTGTGGCCTAATAGGCTAATGAGCTGTACTATCAGGGGTGTGGCCTAATAGGCTAATGAGTGTCTGCTGTTGGGTATGGCCTATTATGCTAATGAGTTCCTGCTGGGCTTTTTCTACAAAAAAAGCCCTGAGACGATGTATTTATTTACAGATTGGTTTCCAGGAACAGATCAGCAGCACAGGACTCCAGACAGACAAAAGAGAAACCTGGTTGAGGCACATTGATTTAGAGAGTAGTTTCAATGTTCTTCACTACTTTCTAGCATAAACAGGCTGTTGCTGATTAGCCAATAGGCTGGATCCTAAAACACACAGAATCCCACCCACACCAGCCTGCTCTTTCCCCAGAGTCTGACTAAATGGCACAAGGTCCGCTCATTGCCAGAGACAGGCCTAACAACTGGGGACTCTGCTTCTCTGTCAGAAGTAGAGCCAGAGCACTCTGCCACACTGCCTCTGTCTGCTCTTGTCCTGAGCCAGACCTGACATCTCACTTCTGCCGGAGGTAGAACAGAACTGAAGTCCTGCTGTGTTTTCCCTCCAACAGCTCATCCCCCTTCTTAAAGGTGATTGGCTGCTGCAGCAGCACTCCCATAGGCTCAAGTGAGTGTCTGTTTCCTCCTTAAGAGGTGGGACAGCCTTCTGTCCATCACAGCCAATACTTTAAACTGAGCCCAGTAACTGATGGGCAGCCAGTGAAGTGCCTGTAGGATAGGAGTAATACGCATGGTCCGTATCACTCCCAGTAATAGCCGAGCTTTGGCATTCTGCACCATTTACTTTTTTGGGGACTATTCCAACATGCATAGTTTGAAAATAAGGGCTGAACTGAATCATCATTTGCTTGGTTCCCCCCCTCCCAAAATGTGAAATCCTAACATTAGTCTTTGAAAAACCTGAATATGAGAGAAACAGAGAGACTTTGGGATTTTTTTCCCTTACATAAAAGCTCAGGGATTGACTCACCTTTATTCTTGCTTGCTTGCTTGGCTGAAGCTTTACCACATAGTTCAACTAACTGTATGTTCACTACCATGAGAGAAAGATATTCCTCTGTTCATAAAGGTGACACTAGGGGCTGAACTTCACATTACTTTTGACACTTGTCCATCGTGGGGATTTACAGTCAGACATCAGCTATGCAGTTCTCAAGTAAGTGGGTTTCCCAGTTCAGATTTGGACAACTGAGCTCCCTGGGGAAGAACGTGGTCTCTGTAAGTCCCTATGATGGTTACGTGAATAACCTAACATGTAGTTTGGCACCTAGGGCTCTTGAAGGTTCCAAACAAACAAGTAAAAAACTTTGAAGTAACAACAACATGCTACTACCCTATTGTGCATTTCCTGTCCCAAACCTCCAGTCTATGGGCGTGGATCCAACAAAGCATTTATTGACCAAACAACATAGCCTTGTAAGCTGCTGGGAAACTCCCTTCAATTTCAAAAACTAAACACTGTGTCCCATAGAATGAGATATCGGGCTGGAGAAGACACACATGCACCAAGTTTGAAGGTCAATTAAGCCTAAAGAACCATCGTCTCAGTTCTTTGGCACCTGATCATAAAGTCCATCATGCAACTTTCCAATGACATTGCTCTGCTTACCTGAGTGTATATACTGAATATGTGGCTCTGAACTTCATCCATGGAGTCTAGTCCATAAGCCACAGTTCCAAGGTGCAGGCGTTTGAAAACCATCTCGTTTTGCGTTAGGGTCCCTAGAACAGGAGCAAAATTCTAAGTCAAGTACAACCAAACCAGGGCTGCCCATAATTATCCCTGCTCTTTGATCCACAGTGAAGAGACGGGGCACAACATGTCTGCCATGTTTTCCCCCTAGTATAAAGCAACATGGCTGTTTTGATTTCTAGGGATGAGCTGAGATAGCATAATAATATGAAAAGACTGACTGAATCCCTAGCGTAACCTGTGGGAAGACAATGAGTTGGATCCCATGAGGGGAAAATCTCTGAAAGCAAGGAAAGAAGCAATTTTTGCCAATTCCACCCCTGCAATGGCAGCTCTCCTATCCCCCCAGGAGCAGCATTTGGGAAGGGACAATTTGAGCTGCAGTGAGAATGGGGAGGCAGGGAAGTCATACTTCCTTGTATGGAATTTAGATGGGATCCCACCCCACTGAGACCAGTTGCATCTTGATCTAGACTTGTATCATATTTCAACTTTCTGATTGAAGAGGAAGTACCCTAATGTTGGGGGTATACTTAGAATTCTTCTTTTTTATAAGGCAGATGGCCAAATGTCTCCTTTTAAGATTTGAATCAGACCATCAAGGTGAGTATTGTCTATTCAGACTGGCAGTAGCTCTCCAAAGTCTCAGGCAGAGGTATTTCACGTCACCTTCTGCCTGGTCCTTTATAACTGGAGATGCCAAGGACTGAACCTGGGGCCGTCTGCATGCCAAGCAGATGTTCTACCACTGATCCACAGCCCCTCTCCATACACTGAGCCACAGCCCCTCCCAATTGGACCACCTTAGACTAGAGGTTGTCCATGATGGGCCAAAACCTGCATATGCGCATTATAATAAAGTGGCGTTAGCTCAAGACTTCCACCTTTTGAGTTGGCTTGCTGTGCGAGGAAAGGCAGGCAGGCGCGTAAGCCCGTCAATCAACAGGTTTGTGTCCATCATGAATTAAGAGCAAACTTCTCTTACTTGTGCATCAGAACATAACTCCTTCACCTGCAAAGATACCTGTTTTATCTGTAAGCAAATAGGATATTCTTCCTAATTGTTCTGGGATTGTGCTGGATCGAACCACAGTGCCAGGAATTTTGGAATCCCTCCGGATCATCCAGCTGTAGACTATTTTCCCCATGTCGAGGTTCACACGTAAACTATAAAGAGGAGGGAAAAGGCGGAGAAAATAAGCAAGTCATAATACCTTAAGTATATTTCTTTATGCCAGCACTCAAAGAGAGGCATGAAGCTGTGTGGGAAATACTGTGCAATGATATACTGAACATTGTTCTAAAGAGTTGATTTAAGATTTTCCTCCCCAATCTCAAGTGCGGTCTGTTTGCATGAGCAGGACAACGCAGTGACCAGGATCCAAATGACCATGCATGGTTCCATGAAGGCCTAAGGGGATTTTACTTGGTGTTTCTACTGAGGAACGTTCCTCATGCTAAACGCTGCACCACTTCTGCAATGCAGGAGAACTGCAAATTAAGCTTGTTGGTGGTGGGAAGTACTGTCAAGCTGTACCTATGGCGGCCTAGTAGGGTTTTCAAGGCAAGGCAAAAAATTCACTACCCCCCTTACAAAGTTCACTTAGATGCTGGAAAAGACCCAAACATCTTAAGGAAC
>NW_015173695.1:458440-460830 GCF_001447785.1 Gekko japonicus | reverse complement strand
GGTCCAAGGGCCGGCTTGCCCAGGCTCCCCGCAGCCGCAGGGCACCTGGGCAAGCCAAGGAAAGGAATGGGGTGTGGCCTAATATGCTAATGGACTGCCCTGTCAGGGGTGTGGCCTAATATGCTAATGAGTTCCTGCTGGGCTTCTTCTACAAAAATAGCCCTGACTGTAGCTGTTCATTTGCTGTAAGTGATCCAGACATTTTCCCTCAGGTCTGCAGCTCTGTCAAAAGGCAATACTTCCCAGAGCTCAAACAGTAAAGCTTCAGTCCTGGGGAAGCACCCTCCTTCTCTTCCCACAAGCTAGCTCTTCTGTTATTCTCACACATGCTGCTTGGACGGAGGTTGCATGGCACTTGGGGACAGCACCTGCAACACCACTAGTGACCAGCTCCTCCTCTAATGCTCACACCATTTTGGGCCTATCATCCACGTCCCTAGATTCAGTTCTTAGCACTTTTCTTTTACCCTTAGTGTCCCTTACAGTATCCTGTCTGAAGAAGAAGAGATCGGATTTATACTCTGCCCTTCACTCAGAGTCTCAGAGCAGCTTACAATCTCTGTCCTTTCCTCTACCCACAACAGACACCCTGTGAGGTAGGTGGGGCTGAGAGAGCTCTCAGAGAACTGCTCTTGAGAGAACAGCTCTCAGAGAACTTTAAACTGACCCAAGGTTACCCAGCTAGCTGCATGTGGAGGGGTGGGGAATGAAACCCGGTTCTCCAGATTAGAGTCCACCACTCTTAACCACTACACCAAATGGGCTCTGCACAGGGATGTGGTGGCCATTTGTCAGGGATACTTCAGGTTATTCTCAATTGCACAGATGGTTGGACTGGATGGCCTGCAGGCCCCTTCCAGCTTTCTGATTCTATGATACAATTTTCTAAATTTTATGCACATGATGCTCATTTCTACCTCACTTGTCTGCCTGAAGGCCTTTAAGATGGACCAGAAAAAGAAAATACAGTTAGCTCCCTATTTGATCACCAACCAAACGTGTAAGCAACAAAAAGTAAAATGAGAATGTAAAATAGTCATTAATAACTTCCTACTCTCTGAAAACCTGGATGAATACGGAAACTCACTTGCTCCCCAGAAATTACTGAAGAGGCAGGTTGATGGATGAATTTAGAATGAACCAAGTAACAAACAAATTCCCACGGTGCCCAATTTGTATGGAAAGCTGCCCAGCCTACCATGCTGCGGGCAAAGATATTCAACCACCAAGAAAAAAGCACACATACTGCATTGTGTCAAACATTGTACCATCTCAAAGGAACGTAATGTTTCAATAATGCTCTACATAAAGTCAGGAACTGCTCAGGATTTCAAGGTCTCCATGACAACCATGGACCTGTCTCAGGTAATAAAAGGCCACACACACAGTGCAGATCTAGTGTTTTGTACTAGGCTGGAAGAAAGTGAACTGAAAGTGGCTGGGTGGGGGAGTTGAAGAAGAAGAGAAGAAGAAGAGATTCGATTTATACCCCGCCCTTCACCTGGAGTCTCAGAGTGACTTACAAACTCCTTTCTCTTCACCTCCCCACAACAGACACCCCGTGGACCCTGAGTGGGCAGAAAGACAGCATAAAAAGGGTTTAAATAAATAAAGTACTCTTTGTATGTACATAATTAGGTAAGAAAAGACACTGTAGGCTAATGTCATACATTCAAAGAGTATTTTATGTGTGTGTGGGATCATTCAAACCTTTAAAATGGTACCAACCATATGGTATGGTAAAGGTAAAGGTAAAGGTTCCCTTGCTCGAAAGCCAGTCGAATCCGACTCTAGGGTTGCGGTGCTCATCTCCGTTTCAAAGCCGAAGAGCCAGCGCTGTCTGAAGATGTTTCCGTGGTCATGTGGCCGGCATGACTAAACACCAAGGCGCACGGAACGCTGTTACCTTCCCACCGAAGTGGTACCTATTTATCTACTTGCAATTTCTTGCTTTCGAACAGCTAGGTTGGCAGGAGCTGGAACTAGAGACGGGAGCTCACTCCGTCATGCGGCACACTCGGGTCTCGAACTGCTGAACTACTGACCTTCCACAGCCTGCAGTTCAGCGTCTTAACCACTTGAGCCACCACAGCATACGGTATGACCCAGCAACTAATGCATCACCAGAGATTTCTGTTCACTTATTTCATTTGTCATGAAGAAACCTGGAGCAAAGCTGCCGTCCATGACTGGACTCAGTATAAGAGTGTGGGATCTAGCTGCTGCTTGTTTGTGTATTTATTTATTCAATTTTTTTTCATTCCACTCTCCCCCACAACTGTGGGGCTCAAAGTGGATTACAATGTAAATAGCAGTTTGAAACAATTAAAACTATAACTACAAAGACAATTAACCAGATGGTGTAAAAACAGTTACATTGCTCCCAGGGA
>NW_015173695.1:445710-458390 GCF_001447785.1 Gekko japonicus | reverse complement strand
CTCACCCATATACCAGACAATGAAGAAGAGACTACCCAAAGGAGACTCAGAGCAGTTTACAATCTCCTTTCCTTTCCCCTCCCCACAACAGAAACCCTGTGAAGTAGGTGGCGCTGAGAGAGCTCTTTTGATAACCGCTCGTGAGAGGACAGCTCTGAAAGAACTTGTAACTGACCCAAGGTCACATCAGCAGCTGCATGTGGAGGAGTGGGAAATCAAACCTGGTTCTCCCAGATTACAGTCCACGCTCTTAAGAGAGAAGAAGAGAAGAGATTGGATTTATACCCCGCCCTTCACTCAGAGTCTCAGAGTGGCTTACAAACTCCTTTCCCTTCCCCTCCCCACAACAGACACCCTGTGAGGTAGGTGGGGCTGAGAGAACTCTGACAGAAACTGCTCTTTCAAGGACAGCTCTGACAGAACTATGGCTTGCCCAAGGTCATCCAGCAGCTGCAAGTGGAGGAGTGGGGAATCAAACCCAGTTCTCCCAGATTACAGTCCGCACACTTAACCATTACACCAAACTGGCTCTCCTATACAGTTCCGTTTCACAGGCCCTGAGGAACTGAGCTATATTCATGTTTGACATTCCCTTCCCCGAACTACTGTAGACGTATCTTAACTGAGATACGTTACTTCTTTAAAAAGAAAAAAAAAGTACCTCAGCTATCTCATACCTTATTGGAATGATATTTGAGAAAAGAAGAAGAAATCTGAGGATCTGAAGGTACCAACGGCCAGCAAAGTGTTGAAGAGCCACCATGACAAGCGAAACCACCACTAAAGCGCCAAAGAGAATCTTGGTGAGGCAGTTCACTTCCAGGTCAAAGAGGCCAATCTAGAAGAACAAAAGGAGGGGTGCAGCAAGGTTTGAGTCCAGTAGCACTTCAAAGAGCAACAAGATTTCCGAGGGTATAAGCTTTCAAAAGTTGAAGCTCCCTTCATCAGATACAAAGGCTGGCTGTAACATATCATAACTGTTGCTGAACTCCATAGTCACAGAACCCAACTAGCATATAGGGGGGGGGGAATCACTCTTCTCTTCACCCACCTTGAGTGACAGTCTGACAGAGCAGATGAAACCTGCAAAGGAGTAACTAGTTATCATGACCAGTGCCTTCTTTTGGCCAAGGTGGCGAACTTGTGTCTGGACTGTGTCATTTCAGTCCGGAGGTGGGCTCACAGAATGTAATGGGTCTCCTCGTGAAAAAAAAAATCTTACACGAAGAGAAAATGAACATATCAAAAAACAGGCTGGGCTAGAACCCTGTTGAAAGACATGTTGTTGGGGGGGGGTGTTTTTTGTATGGATGAGCATTTTTATCACATGACCCCCCCAAAAAAAAAGTCTGATGTAGTATTGTCCAGAGACATGGACTTTCTTACCGTCTCAGAGAGAGTTATGCTTAACTGCCCCCCAAGTGTTCCAAGGTATGATCCTTTAGTATGGTGCTTTGCAAAGACAGTGTGAGAAGACAGAGGCAGGACAAAATATTTCTTTGGACCCCCAAACCGAGGGGTTCCATTTTTTTAGCAGCTTTGAAAGGCTGCTTCTAGCCTGAAGACTGTTTATGGATATCATTTTAGGCTGCAGAATGTTGTTTTAAATTGTTTTTTTTTAATGCCTTGTCTTATTTTTATGGTTTGTTCCATTTTTAGCTGTTCTTATATCGTTTATATTTATCTCACTATATTGTTTCTGCACTGTGATCCAACATGAGAAAGTCTCTGGAGAGACAGTGTAGAAATTTTCTAAATAAATAATTGTACATACAGGTATCAGCAAGGAGCCCAGACTGGCCGGAATGCCGTATCAAATGAACAATTCACTCACAACCCTGGATGTGCTACAGCATAACTGTAAAAATGGCCCGCGCAGAACCTCATTCCTTACCTTACTCCGTGGATTTGACGTGTTCATGACACTGCGCAGTTCCCGGCCTGTATATAGAACAACGCCTACAATAGTTCCTGAGACAAGACAAAAGGACTAAGTTAAAAGACAGAAACAACGTTATAAAGGAGAGGTTTTAATTTTAAAAGCTAATGCATGGAAACTCATCTTGATTATTTGTACCACAGACCCAAGTGGGAAGTCTGACTCAGAGAGAAAACTAGTATGCCCACATGTAGGTTTAGGAAACTGGGGGTAGATTCTGATTTCCACTTATCACACCTAAGGTATCTTTTTGGTGCACATGATTTGTACCCACAAGAACCATCAATGCTCACATTGATACACATCAGAGTATGCTGTCAAGTGCTAACACCATAGCAACATAAATTACAGCTGGAGACTTATTGCTGTGGCTCATTATCGCTGCCTAACAATAACACGAAATACAGGCCAACTGTTCAGTTTAATGAAATAACAAACCATAGTTTACTACTATGTGAAAAGGCTTGAGTGACCTAGGCTTACACACTCCTTCCTCTCCTCTTCCCTCATACACAGCCAACCAATGAAAGAATTTTATGTTTTTAGAACTCGTGTTTTCCCCAACAGCAAATTATGACTTGTGCTGCCCCTGAAAACCAGGGTTGCAAATGGAACCTAGAGGCTAGCAAAAGAACAACCCCTCACTGTTCACCAGTTCAAACACAAACTATGGTTTGCCATTAAAGTAGAAACCATTTATTAGGCAGTTGCATGCGTAGAGAGAGGGAACCCAGGCTCACTTAGGTGGAGGCACAACCACAGTTTGCAGTTACATCTGAAGTGAGCCAATATATGGTCTTCACCCTTGAAGCAAAACTTTGACTGAGGTGGAACATGCACCTAATAGTGTTTTAAGTTATTTGAAAGGCAAAACATGAACTATAAATTTGGATGACTAATCTTTCCCCAAGTCTGACACAGGTTAAAAGGATGCAATATCACCTCAGACCACTGGTCTATCAAGCTCAGTATTCTCTATTCTGACCACCACCACCAGCAGCTCTTCAAGGTCTCTGATAGAGGGGTCCTTCATGTCACCTGCTACCTGAGCCTTTAACTGGAGGTGCCAGGGACTGAACCTGGGACCTGCTGCACGCCAAGCAGGTGCTCTACCACAAAGCCACAGCCACTTCTACATGCAGAGACCTCTAATGGAGGGGGGAGCAGACAGTAGAACAATACAGATGAAATAGTTTGAGGTACACTTTTTTTTTGTGTGTGTGCACACATGAACCTGTGGCCAGGTCAGAGCACGACAGGAAAGGGGCCAGCTGCCGGGCTTGGCATAAATGGAAAAATGCCAGCCTGGCTGTATGTGTGACCTCTCTGTATTGAGAGAGGCATCCAGGATCACACCTAGGCTCTTGATGGACTGCACTGGTGCCAATGGGTGCCCTGTCAAGACCTGGTAAGCTGAGCCCAAGCCCTGAAGACCCTCCCCACAGCCACAGCACCTCTGTCTTTGTAGGATTCAGTTCCAGCCTGTTTTTTTTAACCGTCCCACCACAGCCTCCAAACTAGGCTTGCCAAGTCACCCTGGGGGACGGGGAAACCCCCACCCCAGAGGCCCGTTCCCCGCCGCCACCGGATCGGGCCCCGGGGGGAACTCCACCTCGACGTGCACGTCACCAGGAAGTGACACGACCACGGCGGGCACGCTGGGGGCGGGGCCACAGTCATCCGAGGGAAAACTCGGATGATCGACCCGGGAGTCCCCCGCTCCAGAACAAGGTGAGACTTGGCAACCCTACTCCAAACCCATGGCCAGATTTTCTGCGGTGGTGTCCGGGTGGTTGTCCAATAGCAGACACAGCTGGATGTTATCAGCATATTGGTAATACCCAAGACCGAAACTCTGTGCCAGCAGGGTGAGGGGGCATATATAGATGTTAAACAACATTTGGGAAAGATGTGCCCCACACTCCAAGGGGTATCTAGAGGGCACATCCTCCCCTAATGCCACCCTCTGTCCTCGACCATGGAGGAATGAGGTAAGCTATTGGAGGGCCATTGAAATATGGCTGCTACAAGACGGGACTGTTGATTGATCATGGACCTAAGTTAGCTAGCTAGCTAGGTTAACAGTCTTGTTGTGACCAACAGCAGCATCCTTCTGACTTACTTAAGACTGAAGTATCTGGTAACTATGGTAACTATTCAAACCTGAAAGGAGGGAGGGGGGCAGAATCTTGCTCACTAGAATGGACGTGCGTGCATGCTTGTGCGTGCATGCTAATCAGCAGCAAGAACAAATTATTAGGATCTACCTAGACACATTTCCTTCCTCTTCCCATTTTTACAACTGGGGGGGGGGGGGGGGAGATAATATATTAAGTCTGTTGCATGAATAGTGGCATTTCACCAAGTCCACAGGAAAATGATTTCTAAATGTTATATATTATTAAACATTTGTGTTATGATACCCTCTAGAGGTTCCCAGAAGTCATGACTGTACTATAGCACTCACAGCTGTATATTTGCTACCCTAGAGCACTTTCCAAAGGACAGGCATTATGAAGTCAACAAAGCAAGTAGTCCAATTTAAACACTGAAAATAATACAGAGAAATGGCTATGGCTAACAAGCAGACCCACAATACCTTGAACTAATTAAATGCTTTCTTGCTGGCTTTTCTCCAGTCCCAACCGATATTTCCACGTAAACACATAAGTGGCCACCACTATACCATAGGCTTGCCAGACCACCCATGGAGGCGGGGGTCCACACTGCCAGGCCCTACCCCCAGCTGCCAATCAGCTAGTGGTTGGGGGGACTTACCAGGAGAAAGGAGAAGGACTAGGCCTCATTGCTGGTGTCACACAGGAAGTAATGTCACCATGCCAGAACATCTGGGTGACACTTTGGTATTTGGGCAAAAATTCTATGGTAGAAGCTGGTTTTACCATAGAGTTTGTGCCCAAATACCAGAGTGTGACCTGGATGTCACTGGTGTAATGATGTAACTTCCTGTGTGCTGCCAGTAACAAGGTTTACCACTTTCTCTTTCCCCCCAACCCCCAACCCCTGCTGGTTGCCAAGAGGGACCTGGCAGCCCTTCTATACCATCACCAGGACAGCAAGATCACATGAAGCATCCATTTGGTGCATCTTCTAATTCTCCCACAGAAAGAGGAGGGGGGGAATCAAGCTTACACATAAAGCAGAGAGATACATTGACTGCCTGGTTTTTAAAAAAGGTCTCCTTTCTTTAAGAAGTACTTATTAGAGATCACTTTTTCCCCCAACTTCTACATAATACATGTGGTGTTACTTTTACAAGGTGTCTTTCTATAAATGGGGTGCTGATGGTGAAATGACTTAGAAATCTTTTATCCCGCTTCCATCTATAATCTCTTTGACACCCTTTCTGTTACAGATTTAAAACATCAATATTGAGAGCAATTAAGTGCAGTTCTGGCAGGGGATGCTTTGCCCAAAGGTTATTAGAATTCCAAGGCCTTCTCATCTATAAATGTCCAAGGGGGTAATTAGATGTCAGCTCAAAGTCCCCTGTGGTGTTAGGACAAGTGGAAAACCTCATTCCAGCCACTAATTTTCATTGACAAGAGATGATTATTTCAATTACAAAGAGATTTTTAAAAAATTGCTAACATACCCCCTCAGAAACACACACATCTTAGGCCTTACCTGAAGCAATCACTGTGCTGGCCCACAGGGTATTTTCAATGCTTAAGCTCTCGTTCACTGGAGGGTCGCTGTCTTCCTAAAAGATGTATTTACTTTTTTTGAAAAAGGGAACACTCCAGCGTGCCTTGTACAAACATTTCAACGAATACAGAGTCTCTCATGGATGGGTCTGAGGCCTGGGAATCAAGGTATTTTCGAAGTGACAGGCTTCTGACAGAACAAGGGCTTCCAGTCAGCTTCATTTACAGAATCACAGGAGTCAAAGTGACATGAAACTTCCACAAATATCTTATTATTAGAATTTGAGGTGGAGAAGCCCCAATATTTTATTAGACTACTGCCTGAACACCTGGGTTCGAATGCACAGTTGAAAGATTCAGGACAGAAAACCTTATGGGCTTCTCTCTGTTAGGGGTTCTCATTATGAAGCTCTCAGGGGGTACATTGTTTGGCGATTCTGAAAGGGATTGGACCTGTATGGAATTGATGGGTAATTTTTCAATGCATAGAACCACGTTCCTTGCATGCAAAAAGACAGACCATATAGAAACCCTATTTTGTGGCAAAATGAATGGAAGAGAGCAAATTAAAATATTGAGATGCTGGAAATTCATGACCACAATAAGCTCCACTTGAAAAGAGTACTAAAAGGGGGACTAGGGAATACATGCGGTTTGTACAAGTGTGGTAAGGCATCCCCGTCAGAGTGAGTGGGAGAGGCAGGCTCCAGGCACAGCCTGTAAACACTGACACGGACAGATTGCTAGTAGTTCTGGCTCACTTAATGGGAGAGACTCTAGATCAGGAGTCCCCAACATGGCGCCCAGGGGTGCTGGCCAACACCTTTCCTGATGCCTGCCCAGTGTTTTGAGAAGGTGGGTGCGGCCAGGTGGAGTCCTGCCCAGTGGGGCTTTTGATTGCCCAGTTGAGGTCTGATCAGTGGTGCAGGTTAAAATAACATTTCAGCAACAGCTGTCACTACAGTATTGTTTTAATTCTCAGTCTGACTCCTTTTCCCTAGTGTTATTTTAGAAATTTACACCTCTTATTCCCCAGGACTAGGGCTTCCTCTCTGTGTGCTTGGCTCCACCTCCCACAGGGCCATTTTGTGGCTGTGTCCATTGCCCCGTTTGAAAAATTCTAAAGGTGCCCACAGGCTCAAGAAGGCTGGGGACCCCTGCTCTAAAATGACCAGCGGCAGTGTAGATCCCCAAAGAGAAGCAAGGAACCCCTCCAGGAGTCCAGCTGGCTCAGGAGAGTGGTTTGCTGTAGGGCAGAGAGCCGGAATGGCCACACTGAGTGTCTCAACCTCTTGAAGGACCCGAGGTGGACCAGCACTAGTGGGTCATTCTATGACACACAATATAATTTATCACACACCTTCCCACATTTTAGGATCGCAAGCAACCCGTGAGGTGCGTTAGACTGAGAATGACCCACAGTTATTCCATGAACATCAAGGTCAAGAGAAATGCAAAAAAAATGTTTCTCAGTCCAGCATTCCGCTACATCACACAGCCCCTCAGTTCTCAAGAACATGGGGATTACTCCACCACTGAAATAAAGTAATAATACAGCCAGCCAGTGGGTTACAGTGGCCCCAGTGTTTGTCTAGGACCTGAGAGACCCAGGTTCAAACTGTGGGGCTCACTGGAGAATCTTGGACCAGTCATCTTTAGCTTGCAAAGGAAGTTGAGATGATAAAACGAGGAACAGAGAATACTGGATTGCTCTTTGGGGAAAGAGGGAGTATAAAAATGACTAGAAAGAATATGAAGTTGCTTGTCCTGGGAAATCTTTGAGGCCTCCTGGCAATATGGCTCAGTATTTCATGAAAGAAGCTGCCCCCAAGCTCAGCACTGTCTTAGAAACTTACTTAGGTGCAACTGCACAACCTACCAAACAACCAATCACTTACTCTAGTAAAAGTCCCAACGAAGTTGTGGATGTCGATATTAGGTTCCTCTGCATACACATAGGATCGAATCTGAAGAAGATCCTATGGAAAGGGTTTAAAACACTGCACATTATTAAAACCTTTGCAAGCTCCTGTTCTAAGTAACTATTTTTTCCCATTTTTTAAAAAAATAAGGAATCATATTTTGGTTCTGTTTCTTTTAATGGAGTCAATACAGCCAATTCAATTCAGTCATGCAGTTTGGAAGACTCAACGGTGCTTAAATTTTCCCAATTGGGACTGGCAATTTCCACTGATTTCCCCCTCCCACTGCAGGCTCCAGAAATTTTGTTACCAGGGGATCACAGACCCCATGAACAGCACAGGGGGGCAAAGTATGGGGGCGGTCACCAGAAAAAGCCACCCCTTTTAAGAATTAAGGGTACTGGAATTTCTGTCAGAACTGCACAACTGGATACAGGCCACAGTTTTTAAAAAACTTTTGATTACATTTTGGAGGAAAACCGAAAAAACCCCAGAAAGCTTTTACATACTGAAGCAGTGGGCAATCTCTGAGTACAGCTGACAGGCAGACGCAGCTTCCAGTCTGTTTCACCATCCAGCTGATCCGTACGCAGAAAGCAGGACCCTGTGGATTTTTAATCTGTGTTAATCAGGATTTTGGCAGGGGGTGGGAGGTGGTTGTGTTACATCCAGAAGGCACCTACTAAAGACAAGCTTTTGCTACATGGTGCAAATGGTTTACTGCACTTGCTCACCTGTGCTCATCTGAACAAATCAAAACAAAAACTCTCCCCATCATAGCACCAATGATGAACGTATAACCACATGGGAGTCAGTCCCAGAAATGTGTATTACTGAATTCTTCCGGAAGAAGTTTGCATATTTCTGAATTCTTTCTTCCGGAAGGAATTCGAATACATGGCACTGGATCCTACCATCTATAAGCACAAGAAATTCCAGAGGCAGTTCTTCCCTGCTTTTCCTTTCCTCTTGCAACCCACTGGGACGCCAGAAAAAATTGATGCTGAGGATCAGGGGATCCTCAGAGATAACATGCCATATATTGTGTGTGTGGCAGTGAGGAGAAAGATACTGGATGAAACTGTCCCCTTCTGTGCCCTTCGAAGGAAATACTTCTTTACACAGCGAGTGATTAAAATGTGGAATTCACTACCAGAGGATGTAGTGATGGCCACAGACAGCTTTAAAGGGGCAAGAGTCCAGTAGCACCCTAAAGACTAACAACATTTTTGGCATGGGATGAACTCTGTGAGTTACTGCTTTCATGAGTCACAGTCAGATTACCTGAAGAAGTGACCAGTAACTCATGAAAGCTCATAGCCTGCCACAAATTTTGTTAGTTTTTAAGGTGCTACTGGACTCTTGCTCTTTTGTACTGCTACAGACAGACTAACATGGCTACCCATCTTGATCTGTCTTTAAAAGGGGCTAGACAGATTCATGGAGGACAAGTCAATCACTGGCTACTAGCCATGGTGACTAAAGGGAACCTCCATGATCAGAGGCAGTAAATCTCTGAATAACGGTGTGAGGAGGCAACATCAGGGGAAGGTCTCAGCTTCTATGCTCTGCTGTTGGAGCCAGTGTGGTATAGTGGTTAAGAGTGGCAAACTCTAATCTGGAGAACCAGGTTTGATTCCCCACTCCTTCACATGGAGCCAGCTGGGTGACCTTGGGTCAGTCACAGTTCTCTCTCTTGGGTCAGTCACAGCCCCACCTACCTCACAGGATGCCTGTTGTGGGGAGAGAAAGGGAAGGCAATTGTAAGCCACTTTGAGACTCCTTTGGGTAGAGAAAAGTGGGGTATAAAAAAGCTCCAACCAACAATTTTTTCTTTACCAGTTCAAAACTCACAAGGGAAATGAGCTAGAACAGAGGTTAGGGAAATGTGTTGTATGGAATTGCAACAGTCAAATGAGAGTCTAGGGGTCATTTTGAAAAAAGTTCCCAGGAATTTTTCCTGTAGTTCTTGGGCTCGTCAAATTTTCCCCACCAACATGACGTACATCTGGCCATTTATTCTCTGTGAAATAAATGCAAATGTTCCACGAATGTTTTGAATTTGTTCATTTTCAAGGAACAACGCAACACTAATTTTTAAAAAGAGCAATGTGCATTCTTTAATTATGCCACGTAAAGCCCAGAATTCTGTATGCCATATTCCATAATGCAAAAATCCCACTCTTCATTTTTTAAAAAGTTTCCTTTCCTTATGGTTTGAAAGCTAAGCATCATGACAGGATGACCTGTGCTACTGACTAGGTGAAAAACGGGTACAGAGACGGCATTCTCCATCTATTAATTCTGGCCAGCCACATGAACACATGAAGCTACCTTATACTGAATCAGCCCATTGGTCTATCCAAGTCAGCATTGTCTATTCAGACTGGCAGTGGCTTTCCAGGGTCTCAGGTGGAGGCCTTTCACATCATCTACTGCGACATCCTTTTAACTGGAAATGCTGGGGGTTGAACCTTCTCCATGCCAAGCAGATGCTCTACCACTGGCCCACAGCCCCTCTCCATTCACAGTGGTTTCCTTCCACACCAAGCAGAAGCAAAATTGTTCTGAGCATGTCTGACCAACCCAGGGTGCCCTGGGGGTCTCCTAAGAGCAGGGGCTGAACCATTTGGTTTATCATCAGTCTTCTTTTGTTTGTCAGAGCCATAAGCCTAGCAACTCATTCATTTCAAGATCGGGGACAGCTCCATGTGTGCTTCCCAATTGCACTTTCGATTTGGGTCATCTTCTCTCTATGACCCACAACCAATTTGACGGCGGCCACCAAGACCGTAATATGACTGCACTTGAATAAACAGTGCCACGGGCAGCTGTACGCTTGATAAATATTATCACATGCAGGCAGGGTCCCGCAGTCTGGACACAATGGGGGTATTTTTGCATATATTTTAAAGTCACCCTTGACTTTCCTAACAGTTGTACATATGGCTAAGTAAATAAACACACTAAGGAATCCCAAAAACCAAGGCTCTTTTTAAAAGCTTTTATAGGATACATTTTTCCAGTTTTCAAAGCTTTTATAGGATACTTTTTTTTTTTGGCTTCTGAATAATTGCAGAGAAATGTGAAGCAGGTCAGCTGGGTTCAGTAACAACCACAGCAAGACAGAGACAGATACTGCATGCCCTCTTTTCTTCATAGGCATAAAGAGACCCAACCTAGAATAAGCAATCTCTGTGTTTTTATGGGCACAAACAAGGATATCCAAGCCATCAAAAAGAGGGTGGGTGTGTGGGTGTCAGAATTGGTTGGATCGCCCAGACGAAAATTTTGTTTACTTGGGTTACATTTTCAAACTGATCATTTTTGTCCTTAATAGTCAAGTAAAAGGTTTTAATGGTTATTTTCACAATTGGTTCCAGATGTTTACCATTCTTTTCCGATGTCCTCAGGAAGATCATGTCTGCGGGGACCCGCTGGTTCTGCATTGCAAACAGAGAGGTGGTTATGGAGCCTTCCTTTCACCATCCCAGTTAGGGGTAAGACATGAAGTTGAGAGCATAGAATTGAGTTATTTCTTTTTTATTTTGACAATATAAGAATATGACCTACTAGAACTCCTCCTCTCAACACCCCAACTCCTCCATGTTGTGTGGATCAAGACATATACTAATTGTGATGGGGTAAACAATTAAGCTAGAAATCTGCAGATAAATTGTAGTATAGATGAGATTATAAAGATTTTTCCCCTTTTTTGATTATTCATATTTCTCTGGTTTTATAGATTTATTCTTAATAAGATTTTATTAGGATGTAATGAAGGCCTGTTATATAGAAGGCCTTTCTTTGTAGGTCAGGGTATCTTTCCAGCTGATGTTAGCAGACAAAACAATAACATTCTTTTGGTACAGAAGAAGGTATAAGGTTCATGGTTTTTAATTTTTAGGTTACAACTTCGCAGTGTTTGGGTCAAAAAGGATTTTTAGCTCCGTATCAGAGAAAAACACCTTTGTTTGGGTATAAAGAATCCTTGGGTGATATTATTCAGGTTAGGTCAAGTAGTATAGATGAGATTATAAAGATTTTTTCCCTTGACACTGTTGTATAGACACACCTTTCTTTACATTTGACCAATAAGGAACGTTTTATTCAAATTGTAACCAATTATGCCTTTTGAATATTATTTTCATGATGATGGTATGATGATGTCATTTCAAGTATAAAACCTCATTTTGACTCAATTTTTGACTGGGAATCTATTTGTACAACAAAATGGAAGGAGCTGTTACAGAAAAGCAATAAGTGCGGGAAGAGTATTCTCCATCCCAAATCACCCCCTCCAGACATAACAGCCCTCACTGTTTTAATATATAATTTGATTTGCATTTATAGTTTTGGTCTTGAGCAATGGTCCCTCTAATCTGTGGAGTCTTGTGAGCAAAAATTCAACTTTGTGAGCTACTGGCTTTAAAGCTGTGATCCAGCAATTTGGCTACTGTATAAATTCCTGAGCTAAGACAAAAATGTGTGAGCCAGAAGCTAAAAAACTGAGCTAGCTCACACTAAGCTCAGCTTAGAGGGAAAACTGGTCTTGAGTCACAATGAGGCTGCTTCCAAATAGGGGCACAGAAATCTTCCCTGACCATGGAAGCAGCAACAATTCCCAGCAGCTGGGAATGGGGTTCACATGAACACACAAGAACGCAAGAAGCTGCAAGAAGCATCAGACATTTAGTCCATCCAAGTCAGTATTGTCTACTCAGATTGTGGCAGTGGTTCTCCATGGTCTCAGATAAAAACACATGAAGCTGCCTTATACTGAATCAGACCACTGGTCCATCAAGGTCAGTATTGTCTACTCAGACTGGCAGCAGCTCTCCGCGGTCTTAGGCAGAGGTCTTTGACATCACCTACTGCCTGGTCCTTTTAGCTGGAGATGCCAGGGATTGAACTTGGGGCCTTCTGCATGCAAAGCAGAGGCTCTTCCACTGAGCCACAGCCCTTCCCCAAAAGATAAAGTTCTTTCACCTCAACTGCACCCTGATCCCTTTAACAGGCAAAGCCAGGCACTGAACCTAGGACCTTCTGTATGCCAGGCAATTGCTCTGTCACTGAAACACAGCTGCATACCCCCAATCCTGCTCTGCTTGCTCCCCAACTCCTGATCTCCCCTGCTGCACAAATGTGCAG
>NW_015173695.1:433166-445664 GCF_001447785.1 Gekko japonicus | reverse complement strand
CCAGCTGCACTGTAAAGCCACAACATAGTTCAGCAGAGAAAAGGGGAAAATATAAAGGTTGTGCAGCAGTGAGCTGCCCCAATACGTTTTTAAAACAGGATCCAGCTCCACCCCCTCCCTGTAGCGGCAATGAAAAGAGTGTCCACATGGAACTTCTCCCACTATCACTCCTTAAGTGCCATCAACTCACAACCAACTAATGGCAACCCCATAAAGTTCTACCTCATGGGTATTTCAAGGCAAGAAATGAGCACAGGGGAGTTGCCATTATCTTTCTCTGGCCCGTCACATGGCAAAGTTGCCACGGGAGAGGCACGGATGGTGGGTGGATTATCCGGGTGCGATCACACACCAACATCTGGGAAGTGGAGCGCACCCGTGGCTTACCGCCGACAATGCGAGTTAAAAAACTAGTACCTCCAAGGTACTAGTAAACATTTGCCACGGGCTGCCTCCAGACCCCCATGGTGTGATCACGCCGGCGCGTGGCATTCCCCCCCGGTCCCTCGTTTACCCGCCGGCACCGAGGGAAGGACCAGTGGTGTGCCACCGGCGAGTCTGATCACGTAATCGCGGATCAAACTGTGCCGGGGCAATTAGCCACGCCTCCCCCGTGATATCCGGCCCGTGTGACCGGGGCCTCTGTATAGTCAACATCATCTTCCTTGGTGGTCTCCCATCCAAGTACTGATCACAGCCAACCCTGCTTAGCTTCCAAGCTCTAACAAGCTTGAGCTACTGTGGGCTACACAGGCTGCTAGAGATCCTTCTTTAAATCAGAGAAGTTCATTTTTTCTCTCTCTGTCTTAAATGCAAAGCCCCCAGAAATGGCCTCAGTCATGCTAAGAATTAATATAATGTCCTTTGGCTGTTCCCCTTTAATCAGAGGGCTTCCTGTTTTCAACACAGGGAAACATCCAGAGGTCATTTCGGGGGAATCACGGGGGATCGCAGTTCCCCGGGGTGAGGTACGGGGGGCGGGGCACATGACGAAGCCCCACCCCCTACCTCCGGCCCTCATTCAGCCAGGAGGAGGCAAGAGAAGAGGGAGGGTAAGTTGCTTCCTCCCTGCCTCTCCCCACCCCTGCCTGCCTGGGGCCAGGGAGGGCCTTCGCGGGGCTTCCTTGCACTCCTGCCGGCCTTGCAGGTCCACCGCTGGGCCCCTCATGGGGCTCGGCAGTGGAGCTGCAAGGCTGGCGGCAGCGGCCGGGACCGTTGGGGGCGGGGTGTGTGGCCTTATGACACACTTCCGGTGATGTCAGGGGGTGTGGCCTTATGACACACTTCTGGTGATGTCAGGGGGTGTGGCATATGCTAATGAGTTATGCTAATGAGTTCCCCTAGCTCTTTTTCTACGAAACGACCCCTGGAAACATCTCCATGTGAAACCAGCTTAAGTCCCACCAAAACCAATGGAAACAAGTTACCCGTGATCAGTTTAGGCACCACTGCCTTTCAACTGAACTTAGCTCTAACTGACATTCGTTAGAGGGGCATGCATAGCTTTCACTATATAGTGTTGTCAACCTCCAGATAGTGGCTGGACATCTCCCAGAATCACAAGTGATCTCCAGACTACAGAGATCCATTCCCCTGGAGAAAACGGCCACTCTGCAGGGTGGAGGCTATGAGATAATACCTTGCCGAGGTCCCTCCCCTCCTCAAACCCTGACCTGCCTAGGCTCCACCCCCAAAATCTCCAGGTGTTTTCCAGCCCAGAGCTGGCAACTTTAACTGTGATAGGGGAGTTTAGAGGGGAAAAAATATTCTCCAATAATTCAAAATAAGCTTTCAGGTAAAGTACCCAACCCCTGTTTTCACACTTTTTTGTCCTGATAAAAGCTACACGGTATGAATTACCCTTAATTTTTTCCTATCCTAGTGCTGAATGTTTGAAACTGTGGCCCCTTTTTTCAGTTACTATGGAATTATGTAGCTACCTATTGATTTTCAAACACTTTTAACAGATGACTAGACTAAATATACACTTTACTTTTTCAGGAGGTACTAATCACAAATGTCCTCCACGCTGGTTGCGCTGCTGGCTATCTCCTTTTTGTTTTCTTTTCACAGTACATTAGTTTAGCCAAAGCAGCACATTCCTACGCCTCATTTTCCCAGTAGTCTAGCTATTCTTTTTTCCTATCACTAGTAACTGGCATGTGATCCTCGATGCTGTAAATACACAGGTTAATAGCTCTCGATAGCATGTCAGTACTATCAAGGGTCAAAAACCACAAACATTCTATATGACTTTGCAGGACAGGAACGCACAGGAACGGAGTTCCGTCTGGCTACCAAGTTGGCCAGACCCAGCAGGAACCTATTAGCATAATAGGCCACACCCAACAGCAGGAACACATTAGAATTGGCTACATTAGGGGTGTGTGGCCTAACATGCAAAGGAGTTCCTGCTACAAAAAAAGGCCCTGGGTTTTGACAACAAACAAGGTAAAGAGAATAAGAAGCAAAAGGTGGGTGTGGCTGGATGACCACACTTCTGGTAACATGGGAATGCGGCCTAATATGCTAATGAGCAGTGCAGTCAGGGTGTGTGGCCTAATATGCTAATGAGTTTCTGCTGCTGGGTGTGGCCTATTATGCTAATGAGCTCCTGCTGGACTTTTTCTTTAAAAAAAGCCCTGTGACTTTGCAATGCAACAGTCCCAACAATCATAGATCCACTAGATTCGAGTTCAGTAGCACCAAAGGGAGCAACACGGTTTTCAGGGTACAAACTTTCAACAGTCAAAACTCCCCTTGTCAAAGCTTTGACTCTCAAAAGCTCATGCCCTGAAAATCATATTGGTCTCTAAGGTGCTACTGGACTGGAACCTAGCTCTTCTACTGTAGACCTATACAGCCACCCTCTGAAACTATAGTCACAGCCAGTCAGTTTGGTGTAGTGGTTAAGAGAACCAGGTTTGTTTGCAGCTAGCTGGGTGACCCTGGGCCAGTCACAGCTCTCTCAGAGCTGTTTTCTCAAGAGCAGTTCTCTCAGAGCTCTCTCAGCCCCACCTACCTCACAAGGTGTCTGTTGTGGGGAGAGGAAGGGAAGGAGATTGTAAGCCACTCTGAGACTCTGAGTGAAGGGTGGGGTATAAATCCAACTCTTCTTCTTCTTTTTCCCTATCTTTTATACTCCCAACAGTGTATTCAGATGTTATAGTTAATTTTAAACCATTTTGAGGTAAAAACGTTCCACCTGGCTAGTCTCTTAAAAACATTTGTGCTTTAAATTTTATATAGGTAAAGGTAAAGGTTCCCTTGCTCGAAAGCCAGTCGAATCCGACTCGAGGGTTGCGGTGGTCATCTCCGTTTCCAAGCCGAAGAGCCAGCGCTGTCCGAAGACGTTTCCGTGGTCATGTGGCCGGCATGACTAAACACCAAGGCGCACGGAATGCTGTTACCTTCCCACCGAAGTGGTACCTATTTATCTACTTGCAATTTCTTGCTTTCGAACTGCTAGGTTGGCAGGAAATTTTATATAAGTGAGCATAAATCTTCTCAGATCTCAAGGGTTGTTCAATAATCATATTTTTCATGTTTTCAATTTCAAGGTAATATTCTAATAAATATTTATACAATTTGATACCATGGGATTCCTTTTTGTTTATTATTTCCTAAAATTTGGTTAAAACTCCCTCAATGGAAAATGTTGCTTGTGTAATCTTTTTCTGTGACTTAATTTAGGAATATTTAATCACCAACGAGGACCTTGGTTATTAAATAATATTCTTAGCATTGTCACACGTTAGTCATTGACTGTTTCCATTTAAATCCTTACATTTACACAGAGTCATCTTTTCCCCCACAAAATAAAAGTTTCAGCACTGGACAGCTTCTGCTTCAAAATCATAAACCAGTGCCATAACTGAGGATTAGTAAATTTAGTATGTCTTTATTTTTTCTCTGTATGTTTAATCCATTATCTGTTAACAAGATGATTTTGGATCCTCAGTTTGTCTGCAACAAATGCTGCAGTTTGCGTGGGCATGTTGCATAATGTACCAATTAGAATGTTGGGCCCAGGTTCAACTCTATCATGGTAGCTCATTGAGTAACCTTGGATCAGCCACTCTTTCTCTCAGTCTAAGGGTGGTTGTTGTGAAGATAAAATGGAGGAAAAGAGAACGTTGTAAGCACCTTGGGATTCCCATAGGGAGAAACATGGGATATAAATGAAGTAAATAAATAAATGTTGCAATATCGATCCTCTTTGAAGTACTTACTCAACATTCATATTATGGGGGGAAAGGTTAAAGAGACCCTTTAAAGGGAATCATCCGAGTCACACCGAACCGCTCCCCTTTGTGACGGCCTAAAAACAGTAGCTAAAGGAAATGTCGAAAAAGGTAAGGGCCAGGCCCCACTGCTCTCCTCAATCTATTCAGTTCCATTCTTGATTGAACACTACTAGTACAATATTAAAAGCGTAAGATTTGGCACAGCCAAGATCCCTGTTTTCCCTGCACTTGTCAACATTTCTACAATCCCTGAGAAAATTCAAATGGAAGATCTAAATAAAACACACAAATGCTGATAATTTGCACAATTTATTCTGACCATAACATTTGGCTCAGTTTGCCCAGAACTTTGGCACAGAGTCTGGCTTTCCGTGTGTGTGTGTTTAGTGGATGGGCACTGATGAATCACAGGCTTGTATACACACAGATCCCTCTCTGTCATCGAATCTGGGCCAACAAACTTGACATTTGTGAGTGACGTGAGTGATGCCAAAGCAGTGACAGACCACAAGAAAAAGCTCACTTAAAATGAACATAAGGGCCCCCTTCAGATTCTAGCACATGCTGCCTGCACGGTTAGAGTCAAGCTAGACATGATGACATCTTTGTGTTCACCACAGAGATGCTATTGAGACTTTAAAGCAACATGGCAGGCCGAGGGAACAAGAGCATGGTTAAATCTTTTTTAAATGGCAGCAGCATCCCCATGGCAGACATGATGACATTGTCAAGTTTAATTTGGTCTTTAGGACACCAGTTTAGGACAAACACCTTGGGAGTGATTGGCACCTGTGGGATAAAGTGAGGAAAGATCTCCCTCACTTGTTGGGTTGCTTTCATTTACAGATGCATCAGGACTACATTTTCAGCGGATTCATCCAAAGAAAATTGCAATTTTTCAGTGTGTTCCTTGCATCTGTAAACACAGAGGTGTTCGAATTGGCCACAGAGTGTTCACATGGGAGTTTCTGTGCACTTTCTCCCACCAGCCCTCATTTTCCCTGTTTCTGCCACTGGATGGCTTTTGAGGGCTTTTAAAATAATTGGGAATTGCTACACCGTTATAGCTCTGTAGCAATTCCTGATTGTTTTTTAAAAAATGCCTCTAAAACTCCTCTATTGGTATGGAAGGAAAAATGGCAGCAAGCTGGCCAGTGGAAAATGGTGCTGATGGTGCAAATTCTCCTGTCCAAATGGTGTGCTATCATGGTTGGACTGGGTTCTTTCGAAAAAGATTGCAGAAAACCAGGATTGAGGGTGCATACCAAGGACAGGGCAATCCTGTGAACTGCATGATTAGTGGACAATATCAGGTGAATTGTCCCCAAAACAGCCCTCTAGTTTGGAAGCAAAGACAGAGAAAGACATGTGTGTGGACAAAGAAATAATGAACCAATAATGAACCAATGTAAAGATGAATAGCAAAGTTGGTGATTCTAAAAGCATTCACATATCAAATAATTATTATACTTTATATTATCGGCTGTTTACTCAGAGTGAGGGGAAACAAATCTAAAGGTTAGATAGTGTTTAGAAAAGGCAAAGCACATTTTACTTTTGCCGGAGGACTGTGCTGGCTCCTGGCTTGCCAGGAAGTATAAACACATTTGCAACTCCAGACATACCTTTTCCACAATGATAAGGTCGCCCACTTGAATATTTGAACTCTTCACCTTGACTGTTCCTATAGAAGAGATTAGATATGCATTAATTAGAGCCATTTCTCCCTCCTCCACACAGTGCACACACACTTTGACAGAACGTTTCAAACATGCATTGAACCAAGTTTTGACATTTGAGCCACACTTCAGGTACAACCAACTCTGACTAGATGTGAGTAACAAAAAATGGTTTGTGGATAAATTCAGGCTTATCTGTTTCTTGTCCTTTCACTGCTCATGTCACTCTCCTCACACTGCTGCCTTTATTATCTAGGTGGCCACCAACAGGCTGCTACTCAAGTAGAGAGCTAAAATTTCCAGAAATTTCGAGACCATAGAGGAAAATGAAAGATATTTTCCCCCAGGAAAAGATGGAAATGATGGGAAAAAAGAAACTTAGTTTATCACACCTAAACATGTTTTGCTGCTTCAACAACATAAAATTCATAATTTATAATGTAGCTAGAATATACAATTGTACTAATCAGCATAGAATTTAAACATATAAATGCCATAGTTTTGACAAGCAAAACTGCAAATCTATCTAAAGTGCAAGTTGCAAATTTCTGCATCCTATGCCATTTGAACACATTTAACTCATTTCAAAAGAAAACATTTAGTTCAGAGGAGTGTTTTTTTTCCAGTGCTCCCCAAAGTTTCCCAATATTTCCACTGGAAAAATTGGGGAAAGTCCTTGGAAAACACCAGAAATATTTTTTCCACTCGAAGCCTTGGTATCTCTATGTTGAACAACAGAATGTGTGAATTCAGATGTCACAAACTGTGATTAACAAACCAGTTTACAAACTCAAGTCTGAAATCTTGTCTCAATACCAGCTAACAAACCTGGTTTGTTGTGAAACTCAGGTGGGTAGCCATGTTGGTCTGAAGCAGAAGAACAAAGTTTGAGTCCAGCGTCACTTTTAAGACCAACGAAGTTTTATTCAAAGGATAAGCTTTGCACATGAAAGCTTACACTTTAAATAAAACTTTGTTGATCTTAAAGGTGCCACTGGACTCCAACTTTGTTGTTCTGGTTTGTTGTCATGATTGCATTAAGGTATCCCAGCGTATGATCAAAAAGGGTTGTCGTGACATCTGAATGTGTTCTTTCCTAAACAGCCATCTATGTAAACACAGTGAGACACCACTGGCCCACTCACCTCTCTGAACTCCCCAGAACTTTTCAGCTTTGCCTTCCCACCAGCCAAATGCTATGCAAGCAGCAAGGGAACACCCTCACAGACTGTGCATGATAGAGCCATCTGCAGCTTGCCATCTCTTGTTTACTCTCCACCCACTTCACTATTGTTTCTTTTATAACAGCAACAAGGCTTGGCACTTCAGTGGCACAAGGGGTAGGCCTACCTGGGCTGGATCCTAACTAAAGTGGCAGTTTCTTCCAATTTCCCCTCATTGCTACAGATCCCCCCCCTTGTGATTCCTCAGGGTCCCCTATTACTAGGCTTGCCAGGCAACCTGAAGGTCAAAGAAGACGGGGACGGCAAAGGAGGAGATGGTTAGACAGTGTCATAGATGCAACGAACATGAAATTGAGCAAACTTCAGAGGACAGCGGAAAACAGGAGGGCCTGGCAAGATCTTGTCCATGGGGTCACGAAGAGTCGGACTCGACTGTGCAACTGAACAACAACAACAGGCAATCTGGAAATGACAAAAGGTAGCTCTAGGGATGCTGGAATTTCTATGGTAAAACCATACAGTTCCTGGAGATCCCTAGAGCTACCTTTTGTCACTTCCAGGTTGTACCCCAGAAGTGGTGTATTGATGCCAGCGATGTCACATTCACCTCCCCATGTGTTGTGTATGCTGGCCGCCACCGGGGGCCAGCGTTCTACCTGAGTTTGAGTTCTAAGGGACAATAGGGACTAGGCTCCTAGTCCCTCCACTGGGGAACCAATGGGAACCATGGCGGGAGATTCAAACCCACCAATGGTGACCAGGGGTGTGTCCCCAGGTGTGTATATAGTTGGCCTGCCGGCCGTTTGTCTGCATGTTCTGTTTGTACCAATAAAGCGTGCTATGCACCACGTCGTAGTCTGTCGTTCATCCATGCGGCAACCCACTACATTATACCATGTCTCCACCCCCAGCCCTCCTACCAGCTGCCAGGCTCAGTCTGGCAACTCAACCAGCATTTGAGGAGGAGCAGCATTTCGTGGAGATCAGTGGACTGCAGTGGAGGAATGGAGGTTGGAAAGTTCATTCAGTCACTGGAAAAATTTAGCCTGATCCAACCCACTGTCTGTACTATATCAAAGGGATGCAGCAGAACACAGCATCAGACTCTACCAGGGATTACTATGCTTCACCATGTCTGCTCCAACAATTAACAATGGAGGTCATTCTACACTCAGGGCAGCTTGCTGCTTTGGTGACAACACTGCATATTGAACAACTTGCTTCATTCCTGCCGCTCATAAAGAAACCTGCTGCCTCAAATGGAAAAATAAATAAATCATGGGAGATACTTGCAACGATACTCTAACAAGCGCTCTCATAACTATCGGCAAGCATGCAGAGCATTGGAACACTGGCTCTAAGTCAAAGAGTCTTTTCAAGTCCTTCCACATATGCCCTCGCTTGCCATGCCCACTCCATGCACCCGTTTCAATGCTTTCCTAAGATTTAGGAGTGGTTGCCTTGCATCAGAGGGGGCTTGATTTAGGAGGGGGAGTCTCCAAAGACCTACTGTACCTGTGTTGCTTGCCATGCTTTGAAACGTGGCGCTCAAAGCCAGCTCTCCTGCATGTCAGGCAGGCTCCAAAGGCCCAATGGGTGGGGGCTTGTGGGAGAATCTGTGGACATTGCCAATTTAATCTGGTTTCAACCCAATTAATCCAATCTGGCACCTCTTACATCCCCGTGTGCCAAATGTGATTATCTGGTTGCTACCTCCTAATTGTTCTCCCGCTTAAGTTGGACCATGTGTCATCTACTAGAGCCTGGTCCATTCCTGTAGTGGCTTACTACCTAGTCTAAGAGGCTCCTGGAGGAGGTGAGTGGGGGAGCACTGTCTTTAGAAATTTGTAAAAGGTTCTATTTTGTTATGTTTGTTATTTTAGCCATCAAGTCATAGATGACTTATGCAGACCCTGTAGGGTTTTCAAGGCACGAGATGAGCAGAGGTGGTTTGCCCCTTCCTGCCTCTGTGTTGTAACCCTGGACATCCTTGGTGGCCTCCCATCCGAGGGCCGACCCTGCTGAGCTTCCGGGATGTGATGAGATTGGGCTAGCCCCCCTGAGCTATTCAGGTCAGGGCAAGAGGTCCTATAAGGCTATTTTATTTGCAAGGACTTTTAATCGTGTTACATGTCTAGCAACTTTCTTGGGGCTGGGGAGGTAATTGAGGTTTATTGTATTTTGTACGTTTTTAATCTTGGAATTGTAAACCATCTTGAGTCACAAGGGAAAGTACAACTTATAAAAATAAATTAACAGGAACGTAGAAAACCCTTTCTTACTGAACTGTGCCCCACACTGTTTAGTATTTGAGGTTTGCAAATGCAATATGGAAAGATAAAAACAAACGGCAACCACCTTTGGATTGAAGCCAGATTTAAAGGGGGGGGGAAGCAGTTGTGACATAAGAAAGTGCAAGCAAATGATGTGCTTGAGACTTCAAAAATGAGCTTTCCCTCTCACCCCAAAATGGCACATTTACCCCTCCAGAACTGTGCACGCGCACACACACACACGCACACAACTAGCTCATGGCCCCACACGTTTAAATACATTTAACATGGAGCTCAATGCTGCAGAAGCAAGCAGAAACTTAACACAGGGCTCAGCGGAGACATTTGTGATGTTTCTGCACAGCCCTGAACTCAGCAGTGATCGGGACACATTTCATGCACAGAACGTGACTCCAAGGAGAAGCAAAATGCATTCAGCAATCAAAGAGAGTTTTTTTTAAAAAATTCCAATGAGCTTTTCTTTTTTTGCTTTTAGGTGGCCTTACACTCCAGGACTTGTGAAAATATTGCATTTTTTAATACAGCTGCTAAATGCCAAGGGTCTGCATCAAAGCAGCATTCTCTTGGCAGGAGGTCTCTTTGCATTTCAAAGGGCCTTTTTAATATAGTTCTCCCACACTATGCTCTCTTAACTTGCAGGGGCTGGGAAAACATGACAAGAAAAATGAGCCTGGAATTTGAAAGTGAGAAAAAAATATCACACGGATATATCAGGCCTGCAAATTCTGTAAGAACATAAGAATGTAAGAGAAGCCAATGTTGGATCAGACCAGTGGCCCATCCAGTCCAACACTCTGTCACACAGTGGCCAAAAATACCGGGTGCCATCAGGACGTCCATCAGTGGGGCCAAAACTCCAGAAGCCCTCCCATTGTTGCCTCCCCCAAGCACCAAGAGTACAGAGCATCACTGCCCTGGACATAGTGTTCTATCTATACCTTGTGGCTAATAGCCACTGGTGGACCTCTGCTCCGTATGTTTATCCAATCCCTCTTGAAGCTGTCTGCTTGTAGCCACCAATTAATTAGATACGCTTTGGGTGAAGAATAGCCAAGTTGGGCTGACAGATGAATGAACAGAACACCTGAATCAGATTGAATACAGCTGGTTTGGAATCAGCTTTAAAAAATCCCTCTTTGGTGGCCCAGAACTTTGCAAAATATGGAAAGAATGAGGAACAGGCCAGGAGTCTGATAAATCCAGAGAATGGAATCCATTCTTAAATAAACGCAGCGCAGTTGCTCCAATGGGACTTTGTGGGTTTCCAAACTGCTGTTAGAAAATGCTATTAAAAGGAACTCTGTAGGGCCCAATCTTCTATATTTCTAGGATATTAACAGCACATCTCTTTATAAAATTATGTTATTCACTGGTGTTGCTCATGTGTTGAAGTCACATTCAGGGAATACCTGCAAAAGCAATGGCAGCAACTCTAGAAGCTGCCAGAAATATGGTAAAACCATAGTTTCCAGCTATTCCTAGAGCTACTGCCATCGCTTCCAGGTATGCCCAAAAAGTGATTTCATTCCACTCAATGCTCCCCCTACACACATTACGTCCCCACCCCTCCACCCTCCCACTGGTTGCTAGACTCAGCCTGGCAATTAGGGCTGCCAACTCTGGGTTGGGAAATTCCTGGGGAATGGGGGGGGAGCCTGGGGAGAGCAGGGTTTGGGGAGCGACCTCATTGGGGTCTAATGCCATACACTTGGCACTCTTATGGGCCATGTTCTACAGGGGGGCTGATCTCTGTAGTCTGGGGATCAGTTATAAGTCCAGCAGCTCTCCAGGTCCCACCTGGAGGTTGGCAACCCTCCACACATTCCAACTCATGAACTCCTCCACGTGCTTTTTCAGATCTTCTCAAAACACAAACACAGTAAGATGGTAGTTGACCATCTGGACACCGGGCTCTTTTTGTAGCAGGAACTCCTTTGCATATTAGGCCACACCCCTCTAATGTAGCCAATCCTCCAAGAGCTTACAGAGCTCTTCTTACAGGAGCTACTGTAAGCTCTTGGAGGACTGGCTACATTAGGGGTGTGTCGCTTAATATGCAAAGGAGTACCTGCTACAAAAAGAGCCCATTAGTACTTATTAGCAACTATGTTTACTAGCACTTAGATTTTATATGTTGTGGTTTTATTTAAATTGTGTGTTTTAACATATCTTGCTGTTTTAATATACATACATACGTGTGTGTGTGTGTGTGTGTGTGTGTGTGTGTGTGTGTGTGTGTATTTCCTCCCCCTGTAAGCTGCCCTGAGCCTGCCCTGGCGGGAAGGGCGGGATACAAATTAAATAAATAAATAAACTATTCCAAAGCATTTCATGGATCCCATTTCTACTCCATTTCACTGGTGAATTTCAGCTATGGGAAAGCAAAGAAGCCATGTGGTCTTCCACTAATGTTCTGCCTGGACCAGGAGTGACAGAAAGCATCATTAAGCCATGCATTTGTGTACATGGCAACACACACACACACCCCGCCACCTAACCCTCCTTCCTACAATCTGCTTCTTCAGCTGTCAGTAACAGTTTGATTGAACTGCAACTCCTGCTGCTCTGGCGGTCAGCTGCAGGACACAGCAAGCAGATGTTGAAAGTCGGAGCCAAACAGCTGACCTCTCACTGTGAGTTTGCTGTAGATCTGGGAATTCACTTCCTTATCCCGCATGTAGCATCGGATCTCCTCTACTGCCTCGCGGATGATGGTCACGGCGAGCACAAAACCCTGAAAAGAACAGGAGGAAAAGGAATTGTTAAAAAAAAAAGTGGAACAAGGTGGCAGAACACCACTCTGCATAGGGAAAGGTGCCAAATCGCACTTCTGAATGCTTTCCATTTCCATTTCAGCTGCTACTGGATGTTTACCTAGCGTACTGGCTACCACTAAACCTCCATCCTACATTAAAAAACAAACAAACAAGTCTAGCATTACTTCCCCCTGAATCTTATATTTCATTCATTCAATGAAAACAATGAGCGTTTCTCGCCCTTATGACAGCAAAAACACGCTTCATGACTTATTGTTGTTTATTATTACCGACGACTCAGGGCTTTATTTCTGGGGGAACGTGCCAGAATAGAGTTC
>NW_015173695.1:422679-433115 GCF_001447785.1 Gekko japonicus | reverse complement strand
AAAAAAAAAAAGTTCATGAGTTTTCAGTATGCGGATTGAAAACTTCATTTCCCTGTTGAGAGTTCCAGCACCTCTCCCCCCCCCCCCAAAAAAAAGTCTTGGAATTCTTATCTCACCCGTCCTCCAGGGAACTTAAGAGCAACTCACGTTGCCCCCTCCCACTTCCTACCATCCTCATTCCCATCCTGTACTCCAAAACCTGCCCTGTCAATCAACGTGATATTTTCTGTCTCGTGTTGGGGGAGGGGGCAAGACTCTGCTATTGTGTGATTTCCTTAATTGGGAAATTAATGTCTTCCATTTGACCGATCATCTCACAACTCAAGTGGTTAAGACGCTGAACTGCAGGTTGTGAAAGGTCAGTAGTTCAGCAGTTCAAGACCCGAGTGTGCCGCATGACGGAGTGAGCTCCCGTCTCTAGGTCCAGCTCCTGCCAACCTAGCAGTTCGAAAGCAAGAAATTGCAAGTAGAGAAATAGGGACCACTTCGGTGGGAAGGTAACAGCATTCCGTGCGCCTTGGTGTTTAGTCATGCCGGCCACATGATCACGGAAACGTCTTCGGACAGCGCTGGCTCTTCGGCTTTGAAACGGAGATGAGCACTGCAACCCTAGAGTCAGATTCGACTGGCTTTCGAGCAAGGGAACCTTTACCTTTACAACACACCCGTGCTTTCATTTCAAGTGTACACAGCTTAATTTCAAAGTGACCCCAACCTACTTTATTTCTAGTCTAAATGAAAAAGATCAACACAATATACTGATTACAAGTGTTTCAGATTTATGAGGAGCAGTACCACACCACAAGCACATTTCCTGGACCAAGTAGGATTGCCAGCCCCCACTTGGGAAATACCTGGAGATTCAGGGGGTAGAGCCTGGAGAGGACAAAGTTTGGGGAGGGGAAGGAGCTCAGCAGGGATGTGGTGCCATAGAGCCCACCCTCCACAGCAGCCATTTTATCCAGGGGAACTAGGGTTGCCAACTCTGTCTTCGCCAGGAGCGGGGGGCTCCTGGTCGGCGTTGGGTGTGTGTGTGCGTGCTTCACACACACGCGCGCCGCATGCGCATCACCCGGAAGTGACGTGGGCACGCTGGGGGCGGGGCCACGGCCATACAAGGGAAAACCATAGAGTTTTCCCTTGGATGGCCGTGTTCCCCCCCCAGCGTGCCCATGTCACTTGCTAGTGACGCACACGCCGGGGGTGGGGTTCCCCCGAGCCCCGATTCCACCGCGTCGGAAATCGGGGCTTCAAAGCGGGGAATTCCCCGCCCCCCGCCCACATTTGGCAGCCCTAAGGGGAACTAGGGCTGCCAGATTCCCGGGGGGGGGGTTGCCCACTTTCAGGCCCCCAGATCCGCCAGCCCGGATTCAGCCTACAGGGGGAGCCCCACCCCCAAAGTGCCCAGTGTGTGGCAATGCACCCAGCGCAATGATGTCACCTGGAGCTGACGTCATTGCGCAGGGCACGTTGCGGGGGGGGGGGGTAAATCATTTAAGGAAAAACCATAGAGTTTTTCCTTAAATGGTAGAACATCCCGTGCAACGTGCCGTGCGCGATGACATCACCTCTGAGTGACATCATAGCGGTCTGCGTACTTTGTGTGCACACCGAAGAGATCCCAGGGAAAGACCAGGACCCCTCCGCGCCAGTATGCCAGTAAGACCTGGCAACCCTAAGGGGAACTGATCTCTGCAGTCTGGATAACAGCTGTAATTCTGGGAGACTCCAGGGTCAAGATTCATGAGGATGGCTTCTTTCTTATTCCAATCTGGGGACAGTTCTGGTAACATTTCAGTACATGAAAATTATCCAAATTCTGGTGCTCAACAAAGCTGTCTTTGATTTTCAACTTCAGGACTAAGTAGGTGGTGACCAGAAAGAGGGATTTTTAGGAGAGATCTTCTGGAAGTCATTTTTGTAAATGGGTTAGAACGAAGGTTTCTATGTCCCTTCTGGCTGCTGGCAGGGGATGGGAGGGTAGGGTTGCCAGATCCAGGTTGGGAAACTCCTGGATATTTGGGGGTGGAGTCTGGGGAGGTCAGGGACCTCTGTGAGGTACAATGCCATTCGGTCCACCCTCCAAAGCTTCCATTTTAACTGGAGGAACTGATCTCTGAAGTCTGGCAGCCCTGCAAAAACTGTAGCAGATCTCTTTAAAACAATGACTTTTCCTCCTTTCACCATGCAAAGGGAAAGAACTCATTACTTAAATGCTATAAACAAACCCCAAAGGAAGCTAGCCCACCCTGCTCATTTCAAGGCATCTTCAGTTCTCTGCACATAACATTAATTGACATTAATTCAAAATCATATTGGTTACAAGCCCTCCAGGCTAGGAACCATTTCACAAAGAGATGCAAATGTTGTTCAACCCAGAAAAAGTTTGGAAGTGATTAGTATACAAAAGGAAGCAAAACCTCTCTTTCCAAAGGGACCACAGAGGTCCCCATTGCTCATTTGAGGGCACTGAAGTAACAGCGGCTTATATGACAAGCAAAAAAAAAAGATTGCTTTCTTTTTTAAAGTTTTATAGTTGAGGATTTCAGAAAACCTTTCTTGCATTTTGCACTGCTCCTTAAAAGGCAATTATTACACATTACTGTTCCAAGAGGAATCTGAAAAACCTGGCTCACCACCACTATAGCCAGCATGCAAAAAATCAGTCAGAGTCATTTGCGGGATCAGCATTTCAAATCATCATTTTTTCAAAAAAAAGCGCCAATGCATTCCCATCTGCTAGGCTACCGGAGCTCAAGTTGTCATTCTATACCAAAACAGCCATGCTTGCTGCAGACAATAACGAACAAAGGCCTTTTATGTGCAACTTCGGCAAGCTCGCATGCGGAATTTGAATAGTTCACGTGACTTGGACAAATCATAGTGGCCTTACATGGTGGCTGTACCGCCTGTAAAAACTAGCCTGCAATAAACACAGTCTTCCTGGTGCTGACGAATGCAAGGACGCAGCCACAAGTAAGTGCCTGGATGTTAATTCCATGTTGCATAGAATGTGGCCACAGAGCTTTTAAAAAAAGAAAATTATAGCTCTTATGCCTGTAATGGTAGGATAGAAAGTCTTCAACCAATTGCTAGTGAAACCTTAGAGGTACACTGCTTAGAGATGCCAGCCCTCCAGGTGGGTCCTGGAGAGTGCATGGAATTACAATGGATCTCTAGATTTCAGTTCCCCTAGAGAAAATGGCTGCTTTGACGTGTGGATTATATTTATTCCTTTATTTATTGGATTTATAGCCTGCCCTCCCCTGTACAACAGGGCTCAGGGCGTGTAACAATAGTATCCATAATACAATATCTATAAAACTAATTGAAACAATTTTTACCCTAATATTAACAGTAACAGATGGCATCTAAAAAGAGCACAGCCTGGTGGCCCCCTATCCACGGGGGACAGTAAAATATCTTACCACTAATCATATGGAAGAATAATAGAAACAGAATGGGTGGAGGGGGAGAAGGCAATCTAGGATGGCGACCGTCGCTACCTCTGCCATAAGCCTGGCAAAACATCTCTGTTTTGCAGACTCTACGGAACTGCACTAGTCCCACAGGGTCTGGAACTCTCTCAGCAGAGTGTCCCACCAGATTGGAACCAGGTTCTGGTCAAGGACAGCTGAATATTTTTCAGGCCAGGGATCACCAGAAAGTTGTTGCCTCTTGAGCAATTTCCTTTAACTGATGTCTGTTACCTTCCCTGCATGATTTTAGGCCTTCTGGTGGAACCTGAACCCATGTCTCCAAGATACATGTACTGGATTGCATTGGCTCCATGGGTGGAGAATTATTATTCTTTACAGGAATCATTGCCACAATAATGATCACATGGTTATCTATTTTTCCTAAAGTTAGCCCCCCAAAATTTCTTTCAACTGTACTTACAGAGTAACTAAGCTATGGTATAAATTACCCTTTGGATCAAGTATCCCTGTTCATTCTTTGTGCAACTCAAGGTCCTGTTTCTGAATGGCAAACCTTTATTAAATCAATTTACGGAGTCAGACCAAGCATCTAAAATTCCCAGACTCATGAAGGGCAGGCTTCATAACATAAGCTAACAAAAACCATTTTAGGTTACAGCATTCCCCCGGATCTTGGAGATAAGGTAACAAAAGACATCTTGTATTCAAACACTGGAACTTTTCTTGAATAAATAAACTCAATATTACCTACCAGTGGAACCCAATACGTGTACAGGGCACCAAGCCTCATTTCAGGAACAAATTGAGAACAGGCCAGAAACAAGAAGTAGAGATTGAAGAAATATTTAAACTGGTTGAACAGCACCTAAAGAAAAGAAAAGAAAAGAAAGAGGCAGAGTGGGTGAAAGACAGAATCCAAAAACAAATGCCATGTGGTACCTTTTCCAGGATCAAAACAACACAACACATCATGAAAGCTTTTAAAGTTCTACAGAACTCTTCATCAGACTGGGTTAAACAAAAGAAACGAGGGGAAGGGGGAAAAGATAAAGATTCAAGTTTAAAGTAATAGGTTTGCATCCTGTGTTCAATAGTCAAGCAGTCTTTAGAGACTCTTACAACAAGAGTTGTCAGGTTCCCCCTGGCCACTGGTGGGGGATGGGGGGGGGTACGAGTGCCAGATTCAGGTTGGGAAACTTCAAGAGATTTGAGGATGGAGCCTGGGGAGGACAGAGACCTCAGTGGGGGACAATGCCATAGACTCCACCCTCCAAAAAGCATCCCTTTTCTCCAGGGGAGCTGATCTCTGCAGTCTGGAGATCAGATGTCATTCCAGGGGAATCCCCAGGTCCCCCCTGGAGGTTGGCATCCCTACTTGCAGTAGACCATTTATATTTAACATAGTAAATGGGAACATAAGGATTCTAGAAGGATATCCAAGGGAGTTCTTATAAGGGGGGATATGTCAATTTAGATGAGCCACAGTGAGAGTAAGATTTTCTTCAGCTGCAGAAACAAGGGGAGGAGGGTGCTCGTCACCAGTTTCCCCTCTCGTTACAGAACTCCATTAGGGCTGCCAGGTCTGGATTGGGAAGTTCCTGGAAGTTTGGGAGGTGGAGCCTGGGGAGGACAGCCTTTGGGGAAGGGAAGGACCTCAGTGGTGTATAATGCCATAGAGTCCACCTTCCAAAGCAGCCCTTTACTCCAGGGAAGCGATCTCTATAACCTGGAGACCAGTTATAATTCCAGGACTGGCAAGCCTACCCTCCATGGTGTATACTGGATCCTGTCAGATCTTGGAAGCTAAGCAGGATTGGCCCTGGCTAGTATAAGGAATACCAGGGTCATGACACGGAGGCAGGCAATGGCAAACCACCTCTGAATGCCTCTTGCCTTGAAAACCCCATCAGGAGTCGCCATAAATCAGCTGTGACCTGATGGCGCTTTCCACCGCCTACCAAGTTCACCATCCAGCCTGCCTGTATACCTATTATTTCATATTATCAGCTCTGCATTTGATTTTTCTGAAGAAAAAAATAACATGTTCATGTGCTCCAGTGTGAGTCTTGGGTGCAGATTATTAAGAGTAAGGCTAACATTGGAAAACACACATCCTGCAGGTGCAGATGATCGTGGAGTGCACAGATAACTCCCCTCTGCCAGTTTTGCAAAGCCTGTGAAATGTTCACAGCAATATAAAAATGATAAACTAATCCTGATTGTATCAATGTTTAATGTTTTACACTCCTAGCTGTGCAGGACTTTAAAGATCAAGATGGGTAGCTGTGTTAGTCTGTCTGTAGCATTAGAAAATAGCAGGAGTCCAGTAGCACCTTAAAAACTCACAAAATTTGAGGCACTACTCACTTCCTCAGATACTTTCTAGCTGTATCTGACGAACACAGCAGTGACTCACGAAAGTTCATACCCTGCCACAATTTTTTTTAGTCCTTAAAGTGCTAACCAGCACCTTCAGTTTGCACTTTTAACTTCATGATATGTGTCTACCTGTAGACTTTTATCAGGAGTCACAGTAGTGTAATCCCACCATCACATACAGAGTTAATTGTATTCCTTCTAAGTTAAACATGAGTTTTTATGGAAACTGGGAGGGGCAGTTTTTACAAGCAAACATTGTAGGCTTTCTCAGGCAACAGTGTTCAATGGATGCATGATATTGCCTGAAAAAAGCAGCAACAGACATACACACGCAAACACAGATGGAGACAGGGATGCAGAAAAGGATAACCCAAATCAATACCACAAGATCTTAAAAAACCAAGGCACTGGAAGAGGTTGCACTTTTTGTAAACCCATTCATCAGTTTGCATTTTAACAGGACATGAAAATTTAGGGCTCAGCTACATAGGGCTGCCAAGTGGGGGCGGGGGGCAGGGAAACCCCCGCTTTGGAAGCCCGATTTCCGCCATGGTGGAATCGGGCCCTGGGGGGGACCCCGCCCCGGCGTGTGCGTCACCAGGAAGTTACGTGGGCACGCCGGGCACACCGCCCCCAGCCTGCCTGGCGTCCTTCCGTCACTTCCGTGTGACGTGCGTCAAGTCCCAACGGGAGTTTCCAGAACTAAATGCCCGCTTCTCCTTGCATGAAGTCTTCCAAAAAGGGGGACAGCTTTCTTAATAGTTGTATGGATGCTTTTTTTTGCCGGTCCTACAAAAGACACATTATGCAGCTAACATTCATGGACGGAGTACTCCTGTCATTCTCAAAGCAAAGGACCGGCTTGACTTTTAAAACACTGATTGAAAATGGGCTGGTAGTTATCAATCTGTATGTACTGAATGTTATTGCATTTTGAATGTAATGAATATTTATACCTGACTAGGATGAAATAATGATACACTATGCACTTTACTAAATGATGATTATAAATAGAACACATTCGTTTGTTATAAGGTTTTTGCAGTGTATATTTATTTGTTGCTAGAGCCTCCAGGTGGGGCCTGGAGATCCCCCGCTTTTACAACTGACCTCCAGCTGAAAGAGATCAGCTCCCCTGGAGAAAATGGCTGCTTTGAAGGCAGGGCTGGCCCGAGGTTTTTTTGCACCCTAGGCGGGGCTACCTTCTGGTGCCCCCCGCGCACCCAATTATGGGGTTGCCAACCTCAAGGCGGAGCCTGGAGAGAAGGAAGTCCTACTTCTCTCCCCCTTTAGGCGAGCGAGGAGGAAGCGGCGAGGTTTCCAGGCACCCAAACCAAAACACCCCACATTTGGATTTACAAAAGCCGACCCCGGGTGGAGGGGGAAGGCGAGGTGGCCACATGGCTGGGAGCAGCAATAGCATGCAGGCTTTTGGTGGGGGGGGGGAGGCACAGTTTGACACCCCATCCAGGGCCCAGCGCTCTAGGCGAATGCCTAGTTCATCTAGTGGGTGAGCCGGCCCTGTTTGAAGGGTGGACTCTATGGCATTGGACCATGCTGAGGCCCCTCCCCTCCCCTCCCCAAACCTCACCCTCTCCTGGATCCACCCCCAAAGTCTTCAGGTATTTTCCAACCCAGACCTGGCAACCCTATTTTTCCTCAACTATAGCTCCTTTCCTTTGCATGATGAGAACTGATGCAACAATAGCCATATATAGAGAAGAGAGAATAAAGAAAAGCATAGCAAAGACAAACAGAATGTTACATTAAATGTCTAACAGGTGAGCAAAGAAAATGGCTTGGTAAGAGATCTTCAAGATGACATACCCCTGGTAAAAAAGTAAAGAAGTTGTATTTTTGGTTGTTGATCACATTGCGTGGGTATCGCTGCTCTCTCTTCTCTGGGTGGCCAAGCCAAACGGTTCGAGGCCTTGGGTCTCCTCTTCCGCAACATCGTAAGCAATCGCAACACCTGTAGAAAGGCCAGAGTTTTAAAATATTTTATTAAAGCACAGAACAACTTCATTCTATTTCTTCCCATTAAAGGTTTTATCCTTTTGTATGAAGCAAGAGGAAGCTTTCCATTTGACCACAGTTCAAAACCGAGAACTTGCAACACTAACCGCAAACACAACGGCTTGATCTGCCTCACCCTTTCTCTATTTAAATGGCCTGCTTTTCGAGAAACAAGAGAGTATCACACAGTATCTTGTGGAGGGCATTCCTAACATACTGGTACTGCCAAACCAGGCAGAGGGTGGAAAATATCAGGCCACACAGCAATTATGAGCTATTCACAAGCTTTTGTTAAATGAATGTAACATTTTAAAAAGAGGTCAAGCAAATAGGTTTATCAGGTGCCCAGTAACGGTGGGCAAACTCCTGGTAATTGCTGCTGATGCCAACCAAAACTCATCTGGTTGGCAGGCCAAAGTAGAATCATAGAACTATAAAGTTGGAAGGTATCTCCAGGGTCATCTAGTCCAACCCCCTGCACAATGCAGGAAATTCACAAATACCTCCCCCCCACACACACCCAGTGACTGCTGTTCCACACCCAAAAGATGACAAAAAACCCTCCAGGATCTCCAGCCAAACTGGCCTGGAGAAAAACTGCTTACCGACCCTAAAGTGGTGATCAGCATTTCCCTAGGCGTATAAGAAAGAGCCACAAGAACTTTATTTATGCCAGCAAAATTGGGTGGGGGGGATCTTTGTTGCCGTGCGATGGCTTCACTGCCAGTATAACCTAGAAGCGCTGGCTTTGCACTGGGGTCCATAGAGTTTTGGGGAGAGTGCTAGAGTGTTGGCAGTAAGTACTGCCTCCCCACATCTTAAGAACATGAGAGAAGTCAATGTTGGATCAGGCCAACAGCCCATCCAGTCCAATACTCTTGTCACACAGTGGCCAAAAACCACTGGTTGCCAGGCTATGGCAAAGTATGCTTCCAGTCCAGACAGAAGATTGATTCCAAAATTAGGAGCTATAAAACCAGAAATAACCAACACTGTCTAACATCCATGACTCCCATGGTTTTTCCCACCCTCCAATAGCTAGCCCATGTTTGAGGGTAGCAATTTCAGTAAAATATTTTTAAATTTTTATTTTATTTACTTTATACCCTTGCTTTTCTCTACTATGGGAATCCAGAGTGGCTCACACCATTCTACGCTCCTTTGTTTTATCCTCACAACAACCCTGTGAGTAGGGTTGCCAAGAGCGGCGTTGCACCGCAGTGGGGGACCACCCGGAAGTGACGATGCCGGGCATGCCGGGGGTGGGGCCACGACCATCCGAGGGAAAATCATAGAGTTTTCCCTCGGATGACCATGGCCCCGCCCCCAGTGTGCCCGGCGTGGTCGCATCACGTCTGGTTGACGCGCACGTCGGGGGGGGGCTCCCCCCGGGGCCCGATCCAGTGGCGGTGGGGAATGGGCCACTGGGGCAGGGGTTTCCCCGCCCCCCGAGGGGACTCGGCAAGCCTACCTGCAAGGCAGGAGAGGCTGAGAGTGTGTGACTGGCCCAAGCAAGTTTCCATGGCCGGGTGGGGATTCAAACCTGGTCCTCCCACTTCCTCGTCTGCCAGCATAAACACCACACCACAGCACACCACTAACAGCCCATACAAAGTACACATTTCTTTCATTAACATAAGATTTGTATGCTGCCTTTCCACCAAATTACATTTGAAAGAAATGACAAAAGTACAGTCCAGGGTGTGACTCCCATACCTTTTGCTGTACAACGGAGAGAGTTTTGACAATGACAGCTCTTCCCATTTCTGTACCACTGAGTCATGCCTAGTTGCACAAGTCAGCACTCCTTCTCCCATGCATCTTTTAAAGGAACTGGAGCCTGTCAGTATGTGCACCTGGCTACCTTACATGAACATTAGGCATCACACACATCTGCATGTACCAGTACGCCACTCCCTTCCAGCTCCCAATAGATTTGTGATGAGGCCCAGATGCCTGAACTCCTAAGCCTACAAATAGTGCCAGGCATTCTCTGTGGATGCCAAGTTCCCCGATCCCCAGACTCAAAAGAAAGAACCAGGGCCTCTGTCTTCCCTTGATTTTCCTGATGCACTGGAAAACACAACCCTTAATGAACTCTGTCCTACACATCCATTTTAGGACTGTCAAGTTCAGGTTGGGAAATTCCTGGAGACTTTGGCGTAGCGTTGCCAACCTGCATCATTCTAAAGAGAGACTTGTACTTTCAAGGACTATTAGGTCACTGTTCAACTGCTGTAGATGTTATTCATGAATGGTGGCAAAACCAGTTGTGTGTACTGGGTATAGTTGTAATTAGAGTTGTATAGGAAGACGGAAGTCTCTAGTGTGATCTGTACAGAGTGACAGATTATTCTGTTTATTTGTTTGCACAACCTCCAGGTGGTGGCTGGAGATCTCCTGGGATTACGACTGATCTCCAGCCAAGAGGGATCAGTTCAATTGGAGAAAATGGCCTCTTGGGAAGGTGGACTCTATGGCATTATGCCCCACTGAAGTCCCTCCCCTCCCCAAACCCCGCCCTCCTCAGGCTCCACCCCTAAAATCTCCAGTTATTTCCCAACTTGGAGCTGGCAATCCTATTTGGGAGTGATGTTTGGG
>NW_015173695.1:397223-422642 GCF_001447785.1 Gekko japonicus | reverse complement strand
ATGCCACGGAGTCCACCCTCAAAGACTACCTGGCCATTTTCTCCAGGAGAACTGATCTCCGTAGTCTGGAGATCAGCTGGAATTCCAGGCCCCACCTGGAGGTTGGCAACCCTAATCCTCTCTCAATCCACAGGAGGCCCCGGTTTGGGTTTGGGCTATAGCGCTAAGGAAAGCAGGGGGCAACAAGCGGTTGCCATGCCATTTACCTGACATCAAACATTCCCTCCAGAATTTGTCCCAATGGGGCAAACATATAGACAGCCTACTCGGTCAATCTGTACATTTCCAAAGAGCCTTAAAGGTCAATACCAGCTTCCAGGACAATAAGCCTTTTGGGAGCTAGTATAGGTGGAGCAAGACTGGTGTGACATGGCCCTTACCGTGCACTTCAGTCAGCATTCTGTACCACTTGTAGCTTTTGGATACCCTTCAAGGGAAGCCTCACATACAGCATGGTGTAGTAATCTAATCCAGATGATACCACAGCATGCACCACAGTGGCAAGATTTTTTTTTGCCCAGGAAAGGCTGCAGCTGCATCACTAGCCAAAGTTGGTGAAAGATGCTTCTGGTCACCGCCGCCCCCTGTTTATCTGGGCCTCCTATTGGATAAGCCAGCGGCAGCAGTGGGCGGGAACTTTGGCAGATGACCCAGTTGCAGACATTACTGGGCAGAAGAGATTCTGCAGCTGTGGTGCATGCTCTGGTAACATCTAAATTGTTACTCCAATGCTCCCTTCTCATCTTGGAAAAGCAACAGTTGCTGTCTGGCATCTAACAGCAGAAGCCTGTTATTACGAGCATTTAATAAAATTATTACGTGCCACTTTCCTAGCTTTGTTATTTCAAGTGGCTCACGTTCAAATACAAAACAAGTATAAAAAGACTAATTAGAAAAACATAAATAGCAGCAGGGTAATGCCAACATCCAAATGGGGCCAGGAGATCTCCCAAAACTACAAGTGATCTCCAGAGATGGGTTCCCCTGGAGCAAGCAGCTGCTTTGGAGGACGGACTCCAGAGGGAGTAAGATCCCTCTCCAGGCACTGCCCCCAAATCTCCAGGAATTTCCCAACCCAGCCTCAGAAGAAGAGCTTCACAAATGAGAAGGATAGGGTCTTTCAGTTACCCTGCCTGAACCCAAACAATTTAAGGTTCTAGCTCAAATACATTAATGCAGTCTGGACGACTGCCTTCATAGGAAGCATAAGAGCCCTGCTGGATCAGTTCATCTAGCCCAGCAGCATCCAGTTTTCCACTGTGGCCAACGAGACACCCCAGAAGGGCCCATCAACAGGGGAATGGCGGCCAAAGAGCCCCACTGCTGCTGCCTCCTAGCAGCTGGACATCAAACACATACTGCTTCCAACCATGGAGGTCCACCCACTTATAGGACCTATCCTCCATGATTCCGTCTAATCTCCTTTTAATAAGTAAAGCAGTCTCCCCCTCTCTGCTACCCCAAAAAAAGAAATCTTGATCATGCACTAGGGTTATCAATATCAGACAGGCAGGACCGCTGAGAGCCACCAGGGGCCCCCTCCCCGGACAATTATTCCATCCCCCCCCCCGTGACTCTGATCCCAGCCAAATAACACAACAGAACAAATCGCTTGGCTGGCTGTTACCATACATCTATCATAGTACAAGGATCTGCATGTCCATCTGTCTGTCCATTTGTGGCAGGCATAACACATCGAAAAATAAAAACTAGGAATCACAAAACTGGCCACCAGCTTCTGGATGATCATGGGAGCTCCGAGTCCAAAAATGAGAGGAACTGGAAGATCTTGGCCCAGGTTACCTCCAGACCCCACACATGCTATTTGCAATGGAAGCTAAAGTTGTGGGGTGGTTAAAGTGTCAGACTAGAATCTGAGCAACCCAGGTTCAAATCCCCACTCTGCCATGAAGGCTTGCTGGGTGACTTTGGACCCATCACATACTCTCAGCCCAGCCTACCTTGCAGCATTGTTGTGAGGATAAAACAGAAAAGAGAACGATGTAAGCTGCTGTGGCTGAGGGTGGGGGGGAGAAAGGGCAGCTCATGATAGGAAGAGAGCAAAACGAAGGGGGAGAAAAGTATGGAAAATGATTAGAAAAAATGTAGGAAAAGACAATGATTTTTTTTTAAAATGCTACCATACACAAACAGGGCTGCCCCTTTGCAAGATATGGCTGTGAGGGAGCTGGATGGAACTAAAGGAAAAAGCAAATTATAGACTGGTGGAGATAATGACCTTGTTAGGAGGCTGCTTCCTGGCAAGGGCTGCGGCTTGTCCCGGCTGGTCTTGCTGTCCTCCAATGCTGGCTTGTCTGATGGGTTTAGCAGGATCTGATAAGTGGTTTTCCTCAGCCTCCTAGTAAACTCTGCTAAAAGGCCCAACCCAACAAACTCTTGAGTGCTTTACTGTGTCGTGCCTTCCCTGCGCCCCTAGTGGATGCAGTCAGAAGTGCATTAGAAAAAATTTAAGGCACTCTGTGACTGTAGCATGAGGCCCCCCCGCTGACTTGGCCCCCCCAAATTTTCTCTCCTCAGTCCCCCCCCCATTGGTGGGCCTGCAGGTGAGGCATGGACAGGGCCGGCCCCAGCTTATTTTGCACCCTAGGCGAGGATCCCTTCTGCCCCCCCCGTGCGCCCACCATGGCTTGGACCCGTTAATTGGATCTGTACCGCAGACCTCCCGTTCCCCTGGCACCCATGCTCTTAACACTCACTTTTGCTTTTGTAACTTTGCCTGCTTTGCACATCTGGCTTCCACCAAGGAAGACTCTGCAAAGAAAGGCACTCGCAATCACAAGTAACCTCTGCTTCTCGCTTGCCTTGACAGTTATGGCTGGGGTTGCCATAGGTCAGTTGCAACTTGAGTGTCCTTATGTAATAGCCCCCCTACTTAGATTCTTCTTTGACTCAGCTGAGTGACCCTTCTGTGCCCAGAGGGCTAAGTTGTTTGGTGGAATTGGTGTTTGTATCATCAGAAAGATCATAACATGTTTAAAACTCAGTAGTGTTTGCAGCTGAACCAGGACAGCGGGGGGGGGGTGACAGTTTGGGGCCCCTAAGGGCCGGCGCGCTCTAGGCGAGCGCCTAGTTTGCCTAGTGAGTGAGCCGGCCCTGGGCATGGAGATCTCCCAGAATTAGAACTGATCTCCAGACTACAGAACCTATGGCACTATGCCATGCTAAAGTCTCTCCCTTCCCTTCCCCTCCCCTCCCCAGACACCACCCCGAAATTTAAAGGAATTTTTCAATCAAGAGTTGGCAGCACTACTGACCAGGTTTTGGGCCTCACTCTTCTCACTCTACCCAAGTCCATAGCTACTCTGTACTCCCCGCAGGAAATCCCTGAACTGCAAAGAAAGCTCTCTACAAATTTTATTAACTGGCTTGTGAGTTCATCTTTTAAAATCTATGGACTCCGTGTGACACAGAGTGTTGGCCTACATGGGCCACTGGCCTGATCCAATATGGCTTCTCTTATGTCCTCATGGACCCAATCAGACATTATCTTCCCAGTAGCCAATCAAGTGCCAGAAAAGGTCAAGCATGATTGGCCACAACCATTCATTCCTCAGGTACAGTCTCATTAAATGGTGGGAGCTTTTCTCTCTCTTTTTTGAGTCACGCTTCCTTCTCCCAGTTTTCCCTAGAGCTTCGATACCACATGCACTTGTTCAGGAGTGAGCCCCTGTGAAACTGGTGGCATTCAGTTCTGAATGTGCACATTATAGGTTGCTACTGCACATTCCTATTAGAGGCTATTTTTTCTACTGCTTCACTGCAGATTGGCAAGGGAGCACCTCCATGCCTCACCTGCTGATGTGATTTCCGCACATCAAGGTGCTTTTAAAGGAAGTGTTTGGATGGATTTAGCAGCTAAGGAATCCTTTAGAGTGCAGAGCCTTTACCGAGACCAGAGAATCTCACATAGCAACCAGTTTTAGTCTGGTCTTTCACTGGTATTTTCTCTCCCTGGCCAGAGTTGCCAACCTTCAGGTGGTTGCTGGGGATCTCCTGGGATTACCGCTGATCTCCAGGAAACAGAGATCAGTTCACCTGGAGAAAATGGCAGCTTTGGAAGGTGGGCTCTATGGTATTATATTCCATTGAAGCCCCTCCCTTCCCCACCCTTCTTAGGCTTCACCCCCCCAAAATCTCCAGGTATTTCCCAACCTGCAGCTGGCAATCCGATCTTTGCCCCTTCGCAACAAGATGGGCTCTCTGTTCTGCCCAAACTTCCCCCTTTCTGACCTTTTCCTTAGCTCTCATCCCAATGAAGACTTCTGTGTAACTTGAAAGTTTGTACATTGTGTTGTTGGGGGTGCCAACAACTTGGTAGGGGGGAGAAATCACCACCCCCCCAACAGAGACAATATGTGGAAATGGGTAGCTGAAGGTTTTCAAGACAAAGATAAATAGCATTTCTTGGTAAATAAGATCCGATTAAGCCTCCGTTAAAGGGGCGGATTTCCCCCCCTCCAGGGTGTTGGCAACCCTGTGTTGTGAACAACTGGTTGCTCTGGATGATGATGGTGGTGTTTTATTTTGCCTGTGCAGATTTGTTCTAATAGAGAAATCTGTCTCTCTCTCTTTGATAACACTGTGTCTTGGCTTTGCAGAAGCCTCTTTGAGCACTTTGGAAAAATGACCCCAAAAGGCTTTTAATGAATGATGAAGATATAAATGGGACTCCCCTCCAAGGAGCTTAGCGTGGTTGTAAATAGCTCATAGTCGCTGTTTGGTTGACTTCAGTTGTTAAATGCTGATCTCTATCCAGCCCAGGAACAGGAGAATGAAGTTGTACTTTGTCACTGCGCTGCAACAGATAAGGATGACAAAGCCCAGTTGGAGTACAGCCTTCAGTCAACACCACCCCTGTAACACCCTTCGAGTACATATCCTTTGATGAGTGACAGTTAACCTCTTCCATAATGGTTTGAGTCTGCAAAGGCTCATTTGTGAAGCGACAAAGAAAAGACAAACTCTTCATGACTAAAGTTTAATTGCATCTTTCTCCGTATTTGAACATTCAGATAAAGACAGATCTAGACAACCAGTCTGTGGTGGTGTTTCACAATCTCTTGCCATTCTTATCTGTACCAAAAGGAAAAACAAAATTTGGACTACAATTAGGGTTGCCAAGTCGGGTGCTGCTCCGTAGCGGGGGACTCCTGGCTGACGTTTGGAGTGCGCGCAAAGCGCACACGCGCCGCACGCACATCACCCGGAAGTGATGTGACGCCGCCGGGCACGCTGGAGGGGGGGGCACGGTCATCCAAGGGAAAACCATAGAGTTTTCCCTCAGATGACCGTGGTCCCGCCCCTAGCGTGCCTGGCGTGGTCACGTCACTTCCGGGTGATGTGCACGTCGGGGTGGGGCTCCCCCCGGGGCCTGATCCGCCGGTGGCGGGGAACGGGCCTCTGGGATGGGGGTTTCCCCGCCCCCCCGGGGGACTTGGCAAGCCTAACTACAATCCTGTGTGCACTGCATGGAAATAAATTCCGCTGTACTCAGCGGGACTCACTTCTGAGGAAACATTTTATTTACAAAATTCACACCCCGTCTTTCTGCCCTCATCAGGGCCTCCAAGGCAGCGTGGTTGCCAGCTTCCAGGTAGGGCCTGGAGAGCTCCCAGAATCATAACTGATCTCCAGGTGACATTAATCAGTTTCCCTGGAGAAAATGGCTGCTTCAGAGGGTGAACTCTATGGCATTAGACCCCACTGAGTTCCCTCCCCACCACAAACTACTTTCTTCAGGCTCCTTCCCCAAATTGTCAGAATTTTGCCAACCTGGAGTTGGCAACCCTGAAGGCAGCTAAGAGTTTAAACACACACACAATAAAACCACATCTTAAAAACCATGAAAACAAAACAATCACTCAAACAATTAAAACACAAGCTAAAATGCACATATGAAAACATCAAAACAACAAGTAAAACTTAGGGCAGGAAAGATGGATCACCCAGGGAACACTGGACAAAACAAGGGAAAGTCTTCAGGATATAAAAGTCTTTCAGGATATAAACTTTCGAGAGTCAAAACTCTCTTCATCTCCCTTTGAGTATTAAAAGATTATACCTCAAAAATCTTACTGGTCTCTAAGGTGCTATTGGACTCAAATCTAGCTCTTCTACATGTCTGCGTTCCTGAAATGATGTTACAAGTGAGTCCTTGTTTCCTTTGTGTGATGGTTGAGGTTGTTCAGTCACTAGATGCCATTCAAGCACACAACACATCTAGACTGTGGCACTGAATGGGCTGAAATAGGAGCGGTGATCCTCAAAATCACAGCTGTTCTGAAGAGCCCTTAGGGAGATTTCTGTTGAGCACTGCAAGCTTGGAATCTATTCCAAACTGAAATATTAGGGTCAGGAGTGGACCTTGGTAAAAATATCATTTCACCTGTCTTGACTTTCAATAAATACTTCCAGTGAAATACTACAGTGCTGAGAGATTTGACATAAAAACCATCTTGCGTTCATTCTCTTAGGACTGCCTGAAAATTACTTCTTCTGAAAGTTAATATTTCTGTTGCCTGTGGTGCATTCTGATTTGAGCTTAAGTAACATTGCAGACAATGGGATTTTCTAACAGCTACTGCTTGCTTGCCCTCTCTCTCTCTCTCTCTTTCTGCCGGTCGCTCTTTTTGGCCTTCTGAAGGCATTTCCTAAGTGGATAAGATTTCTCCTATGCTCATTTGCAGGCAGTGGGGTGGAAAGTGAGACATTTGATATGCATTTTTTTCTAAAAAAATAAATAAAGCTAGCTTCCTTCCTCATTGTTGCCATTCCCTAAAGAGTATCCTGTTTTGCAGTCTACAAAATAGGGATGGCTCTACCTGTTGAAAGAGGCAAGCCCCTCCTGAAATGGAAGTTTCTTTGTTTCTAATCAACACATTATTTGCTCACTCAAATCACTGGAACAAACAGGTATTATTGCTTAAGACAGGAGGGTGGATACTTTACCTATAAGAACTGCATCTGATTTCTTCCAGACTTTGCCACAGATGTACCTCTGGCAGTAACCCGTATTTCAAAACGTCAACAGAAACCATTGATGCTGTAACCTTTCCAGTCTTCATACACTTGCAAATAATTATCTGAGGTCCCGCAGATGCCGATTAAATCATAACATTTTGGGGTTTTTTAAGTAATGAAAATGGCTTTCAAAGAGAGCAATACATTGGACTAGATCAGGTATGAGCGCATGCCTGTATGATGCCCCTCCTCTCTACCTCCTTCCTTTTTGACTGAAAGCTTTCTGCTTTGACCCAACTTCAGTTCACTGTGCTCTCTGAGTGCAGGTGTGGTGGAAAGTGCCATCAAGTCACAGCTGACTTACGGAGACCTTGTAGGGTTCTCAAGGCAGGAGACCTTCAGAAGCAGTTTGCCATTATCTGCCTCCACATCATGACCCTGGTGTTCCTTGGAGGTCTCCCATCCAACTACTAGCCAAGGCCGACCCTGCTTAGCTTCCAAGGTCTGACGAGATCAGGCTAGCCTGGGCTATCCAGGACAGGGCTGACTGCAGGTACCTGGACAAATCGGAGTTTGTAGATTCTGGGATTCTAAAATGGGATAATTAAACTGAAGTTTGGAAGCCTAGCTTGTGGGGAGTAGAAAAATTCTGGTTCACCAATGCCTGTGTTCAGAAGTCAAATAGGAGTTAGATCATGCCAGGAAGCATTAAAAGGACCTTGCATGAACAAGGAGAAAAGGAAGGTGAAAGAAGAGTTGGTTTTATACCCTGCCCTTCATTACCTGAAGGAATCTTGGAGGAGCTTACTATCACCTTCCCTTCCTCTCCCCACAACAAACACCCTGTGAGGTAGGTGGGCCTGAGAGAGCTCTGAGAGAACTGTGACTGACCCAAGGTCACCCAGCTGGCTTCCGGTTCAGGATTGGCGAATAAAACCCGGTTCTCCAGATTGGAGTCCACCGCTCTTAACCACTACACCAAGCCAGCAACATGGAGTGTGTGCAAGCATCATCAGCAAGCTGTGTTCATGCCCAAACTGAGGAGCACTTTCACTCATATGAGCCTACCTGCAATTTGAGATCAGCAGGTGAGGTCCTGCTTCAGATTCCATCTGTCACGCTTCCATGGCTGAGTGGGGATTCGAACCTGGGTTTCGCAAATCCAAGTCAAACACTCTCTGACCCCTTTCTTCTCATCCCCCCCCCCACACTGAGCGGAGCAACTCATATCCTAGAACCACAGAATCATAAGAGTTGGAAGGGACCTCTAGGGTCATCTAGTCCAACACCCTGCACAATGCAGGAAATTCACCAATACCTCCCTCCCCCACACCCCCAGTGACCCCTGTTCCATGTCCAGAAGGTGACAAAAAAGCTTCCATGATCTCCAGCCAAACTGGCCTGGAGAAAAATTGCGTCCTGACCCCCAAAGTGGCAATCATCAGCATTTCCCTGGGCGTGTAAGAAAGGGCCACAAGAACTAAGCACTGAGGCAGCCCTTCCTGCCCTCCCTTTTTGTGATCTGCCTAAATTCACAGAATCAGCATTGCTGTCAGATGGCCATCTAGCCCCTGTCTGAAAGCCTCCAAAGGAGGAGAGCCCACCACCTCCCGAGGAAGCCTGTTCCACTGAGGAACTGCTCGATGAGTCTGACACCTCCGGTTAAATGGGATTACTTATGCTATGCTTCAGTTCTCTTCTGGTTGGTTCCAGACATCTACAATCCTAATGCCTGGGTTATTGAATGTCCCGTTTTGTTGCCTGTACTGACTCCCTCACTAGGTGTAATTGGCCTTGAGTCCCCGTGAGAAAGGCAGACTATAAATAATGTCAATACATAAATAAATGTGCCCCAAGCCACTTTGAAAACAAGAATAAAGTAGGCTAGGAACCATTTTTTAGCATTTGTGTTAACACTCTCAGTGTTCAAAACATACCACATAAATTATGGTATAATAATCCTTACAACGGTCCTATCAAATGGGCCAGTGTTAGTATGCTCATATTGGGGAAGGGGGAATGAGGCTTGCCCATTTCCCCCTTGTGACAAGAGCAGCACAACAGGGGAGCTCCCAGTTCACCCTAGGTTTGCTCAGCCACTGCGCTGATCCAGCTCTTAAATATACAAACATTTTAAACAGGGCTTTTTTGATAGAAAAAGCCCAGCAGGAACTCATTAGCATAATAGGCCACACCCAACAGCAGAAACTCATTAGCATATTAGGCCACACCCTGATGGCAGAGCTCATTAGCATATTAGGCCACTCCCCATGCCTTCCCTTGGCTTCCCTGGGCACCCGGGCAAGCTGTGGGCCACCCGGGCAAGCCAGCCCTTGGACAGGCCAGGGAAGGAACGGGGAGGCATTTAAATGCCTCCCTGATCCTTCCAGGGGCCCCCCTGGCCCGCCCACCTCAGAGTCGCTAGGGGGGTTTGCTCTCCAGGCCTTCCCTCCATAGCCACGCACACAGAGGTTTTGGCTGTAGTGGGCGTGGCCAACTCTGAAGCCAGCCGGAACTCCGTTCCTGTGCGTTTCTGCCCAAAAATAGCCCTGATTTAAGTCAGTTCAAAACTGTGTTCAGGTTATATTTCCGACAGGGAAGGCGGTATGAAGAGTGGCATAAGTAAAAGACTGCTTTGTGATAGTACATTAGAAATAGGGTTGGGAAATACCTGGAGAGTTGGCAGTGGAGCCTGAGGAAGGCAGGGTTTGTGGAGGGGAGGGACTTCAGTGGGGTATAATGCCATGGAGTCCACCTTCCAAAGCTGGCATTTTCTCCAAGTGAACCGATCTCTGTTGCCCGGAGATAGTTGTAATAGCAAGAGATCTCCAGCCACCACCTGGAGAATGGCAACCCTAGCTGGAGCCTAGTTGGCCTTGTTTACCTTTCGGCTGGGCTTTTCTCATAATTTATTTATACGTTGACTTCACTAGCACCTCGCCTTTCTCCCAAATGGGGACCCAAAGCGGCTTACAACACTGTCCCCTTCTCCGTTTCAGCCTCACAGCAACCCAGTGAGATAGGTGTGAGACTATGACTGACCCAAGCTTCTATGGCAGAGTGGGGATTTGAAACTGGGTCTCCCAGATCCTAGCCTGACAGTCTGACCACTACACCACACTGCCACCACCTCTTAAACATACAAATATTTTAAATGGATAAATCTAGAATTGTGTTCAGGTTTATGTTTCTGACTCTGTATTTGAAGGGACATGTTTTATTCGAATGCTGTTAAGCAACACTGCTATGGCCCTGATCTGGATAGGCCAGGCAAGCCCGATCTCGTCAGATCTCAGAAGCTAAGCAGGGCCGACCCTGGCAAGTATTTGGATGAGAGACCTCCAGAGAATACCAGGGCTGGGAGGCCAGAGGCAAGCTATGAAGCCACTTCTCTGAATGTCCTCCATGCTCCAGGAGGAGTCGCCAGAGGTCGCCATGACTTCCAGGTACGGGCACACACACACACACATTGGGGAAAAAAAGCAACACTGCTATGTAAGTACACTGAAAACTACTCAACCTTGTTTACCTTTTAGGCTGGGCTTTTCTCATTAGATTTCAGGGAGAGAGAGAGGGAGAAACAGACAGACTGGCAGACACAAAGAAAGAACTTTGTATTTCCAGATTAAAGAGAACAAGCTGGAGTGAAGCATAAGAATATGCGCACACTTAAATTCCGACAGTCAGTTCCAAAGACAAACATTAAGTTATCCTACACCTTTAAGAGGGCTCAGCTGCAATAAAAAGAGCAGAACCTGAAGCACAGGTGCAATGTAAATCAGGGAACTTAAAGTGACCAGTCAGGTTCAGGTGACTGAGCAACAGGTCAGCAAATAAACAAACCAGGAAGGGTTTATCTACGTGATTGGTGAATAGATGCCACAACACATTTGCAGGTCCCCATTCAGAAAAAAATAATGACACAATATTGAACCCCAAGCCCTGCTGCTGAAGTCAGGCACAGGTATTCCACTGCTGGAGAAGGAAATACAAACACTAGATCAAATAAAACAGGGTTTACAAAACAGTGGGTTATTGCTATAGGCTGTCAGCTACGCTGCCATGGGGGTTGGGGAGCTCGGTCTGTGTCTGGTTAATTGCTACTGCATTCCTTTCTGTGCTTTTTCTGCTTTGTGCCGAAATGCTTATCTATACAGATGTGCAGGAGGGAGTTGTATTGTCTGGGTTTTTCCTAGGTGCCGTGGGAGAGTGTTGGTTCTCAGCTTTAGCTACCTAACGGTCTCCAAGCTTTATCCTGCGCGCGGGAGGGTGCCTAATTGGCCAGTGCTGGGGGTGTGTGTGTTTGCATACGGATACCCTATATCCTATTATGTCCATGGAGCCACCGCCATTCTTAACAGTGCTTATGTTACTGCATCTATAGCTCTGCAATAAAAGTATTACCGTTCCTGAATGTGTGTACTTTGTTGTTGGCTGTGGGTTCTGACATAGGCAAGCTCATAGCCAGAAATTTCAGGATGAATGGGCTTGGGTTGGGTCGCCAGGTCCCCATTCTTCCAAATCCTGAGATTAACTGGGCCTGACTTGATGTCATGGAAAGGGAGTCAGTGAAGTCATGGGGCAGAAGGTGGTGATATCACACTGCATTGCTGTATTAATACTAGTACTTCTAGACATCACTAGTGGCACTTTCACACACACTAAATAACACACTTTCAATCCACTTTGCAACTGGATTTTACTGTGTGAAATGGCAAAATCCACTTGCAAATGGTTTTTGAAGTGGATTGAAACTGTGAATTCATGTGTGAATCCTAATCCCAGATTTTGAGGGAAGAACAGGTATTCTGCACATGCCCTGAGACTAATTTTATTTCACACAGTCAAGTCACAATAAAATAGCTTGCAATTAGAAAGAGATACCAGGTTGAATGAAACTGAGAATTCATTTTTTGTGTTCCTGTTAGTATTGCCAACAGGCTTGAAGAAAAATGTCCCTAGGCTTAATGCCTGGAAATGGGCACCTGAAGCTTTTCATGGCATGGAGGTATAACATCAACTGATAAGTAACAGCCCATCACACTTCTATTAAAGCTACAGGCCTTTTTTCTTCAGGCAGTTGGCAACCCCATTTCCTGCCCACCCTGTGGCTCCATCTACTCCAGAGGTAAATTTCCTACTGCAAACAGAGGAGGCTATCCAAACATAGTATAGACCTGGCTTTAGTTTTCTGCCCAATGTTCTCACTTATCATCACTGTGGTAATTTAAGAGGAAAGAAACAAACAAGAAGCAAAGAGTTTAGGGAGAAAAAGTCATGGGTTAACTGAGGTCCAACCACCTTGCAGTTTCTTATTTATCATTTCCCTCCAGGCAACTGAACGAAAGATGCTTGCACATGTCCCCTTATATTTCCACAACAAAAAAGGCTAGACAAGTAGGGATTTTTTTAATGAAAGCTAAAAATTCAGGGAGGGGGCACAGCATATTTTTAAGGCAGCAGTGCCTCATGTGCCCACTGTAGCTATGGACCTAGCTTTAGGAAAGGGGATAGATTTGCCAGTGTTCCATATTTTTTTTAAATATACCTGTTGTGGATCACTCTAGCAAAGCAAAACACTAAGTCATCATGACAGCACATTATGTGCTTGAAATGACATCTTAAAATAAAATGAACAAAATCTCATTGTGTGCATAATGCTGAATCATTATCATCCAGCTTTCCCTATTTATTAGGGATAATATCTGTTTTCCAGTCTTTGTCCCTATAAAATCACTGTCCCTATTTTGACTTGGCAAGGTGGCAGGGTGTGAGTTCCTTGGGGGGGGGGGAAGAGTGGATAAATAATAGTGATCTATTACCCAGGTAGTAAACCCTGCTGAATGTTTTTAAATTGTTTGCTTTTCTCTAATAAGTACATCGAGATCCACTGTGAGATTGAACACTCCATGAACTATTCTCATGTTTTAAAAATGGAAACTGTTTCAATTGATTTACTAATCCTACTGTAGAAGCCAGCAAAAGACAGGTTACAGCATGTTAAATAAATAGTATCCTGAGGATGGGAGAGGGCAGCTTTGAGCACTATGTTGGGGGGGGGAACTAATCAGGGCTCAGGAAGCAATTCTTAATACAAGAATAGGGGAATTATAAATACACAAGTGAGAGACCTGCAAGGAATAATGGGGGGCATCTTATTTTCCCCTCCTCCACTATTTCCTTGTTACCTTCCCAGGCAGCCCTCATAACTCTTCCCCTTTTCCTGCTTTCTTCTCTCTTTCCCACCCACCAGCCAACCTACCTTTATCTACCGCTTATCTTCATCTTTCCCTCATTCCCTCCCCTTGGAGCCTCTAGCCAAGAAAATTATGGCCCAGTTACAAAGTGGCAGCTACCAGGCCCAGTTGCAGGGTAAGCAACACATATTCCTTGGAGATCTCCAGGGGTCATTTCCTGCAGGAGCGCACAGGAGCGGAGCTCCAGCAGTAAAGAGCACAGGGGGCGGGCACATGCAACAAGCCCCACCTCTCAGCTCCCAGCAGCCCTCAGTCAGAGTAAGAAGCAGCCAGGTAAGTTGCAAAGCTCCCCTGGCCCCCCGGGTTCAAAACAGTCCAGTGGCACCTTTAAGACCAAGTTTTATTCAGGTACAAGCTCCTCTGCAAGGACAGATCTGTGCATTCCCCCCCCCCCCAATAGCAAGCAATCCAAACAGTCCAGTGGAGCCTGAGCGGTGGGTGTTGCCTTCTGACACACTTCCGGTGGTCAGGGGGTGTGGCATATGCAAATAAGTTGTGCTAATGAGTTATGGTAATGAGCTCCTGCACCTCTTTTTCTACGAAATGACCCCTGGAGATCTCCCATCCAAATACTAGTCAGAGCCAACCCTGCTTAGCTTCTGAGATTTGAGAAAATTGGGCTACCCAGGTCATGGCATTCAAAACGCTACTCACCATGGAAAAACCCACTGGGTGAACTTGAGCCAATAATTTTCTCTGATTAACCCATCTTGCAGGGTTGTTGTGAAAGTAAAATGTTGGAGGGGGGAAAGCAGTGTCCCCTGAGCTCTTAGGAGGAAGGGATGGATAAAAATATGACAGGCAATATATTCATTCAATTACATAAAATTTGTGTTTTGTTTTTTTTAAATGGGGCCTTTCAACATGTGCTTTTGATGGCTTCAGCTACAGGAATTAAAGCAACAGGATGATGAAGTTGCACCACCTGGACACATATTTGGAAAATGAGAAGAATTTCTTCTCCATTCTGCAATTTCCTGAAGCTTTTGCTAACTACCAATGTCATAATCTCATTTGGCACAATGAAAGAATGCTGAATGCACAATTAGATGCTAGACAGAACTTCTTGCTGGACTGGTTTCTTTTTTTAAAAAATGACACATGGAAGAATTATGGCTGAGCTTGTGTACAGAATAACTTCTGCATTCTGCCAACAGGCCTGGAAAAACATGCCCTGCCCCTTTAGTAAAGGACTAATGCATGGAAATGAGCAGCTGAAGTTTTTCATGGCATGGACGTAAATAACATCACCTGGTAAATAAGACTGTGTTAAAGGGACAGGCCATTATTCTCCAGACTTTCAACAACCCTACTCAGCCTTCACATGCAGTTGCCAATTATTTCCTGAGTATTTATGCTGTTCACAGAATTGCTTGGGTTTTTTTTTTCAATTAAAGCAGAAGTCTTCCTTTCTTCAGAAGGACTTTAAGCATTAAAACCTATCATGCTAGTTAGAATGAATAATGTGCTCTCCTTTTCAGCCTATACTGCTCTGAAACCTTGTCTTCAGTTCTTAAAGTCCTGAAGGTTAAACAGTACATTACAGGTAGTTGCGTGTTTTGATGTACAACCTGTATTCTGGACAAGAGGCCACTGTTATGACAGAATATGGAGAAAAAGAATGGTTTCTTATTGGCAAAAGTTTAGACAAAGATGTATTTTATCTCCTTATCTGTTCAGTCTGTATGCAGAACATATCATAAGGAAAACTGAATTAGATTTAGAGGAAAGTGGAAGGAATACTAACAGCTTGAGATATGCAGATGATACCACATTATTGGAAGGAAATAGTGAAGTCATGAAAGGACTGCTGATCAAGGTTGAAGCAGAAAGTGCCAAAGCAGGATTACAACTGAACATCAAGCAGACAAAAGTAACAACTACTGAGTAATTATACCACTTTAAGGTTGATGATGAAGAAATTGAATTTGTTAAGATTTCCTATTCCTTGGCTCCCTCATCAAGAGAGACTGCAGCCAAAAAATCAGAAGGTGATTCAGACTGGGAAGGGCAGTCTTGGAGGAATAGAAAAGATTCTACTGGCGACCAAGATCAAAATAATTCATGCCATAGTATTAACTATTACTATGTATAGGTGTGAAAGTTGGACAGGGAAGAAAGTTGATTCATTTGAAATGGGGTGGTGGAGAAGAGTTTTACAGATGCCACGGACCACCAAAACAACAAGTAAGCGGGTTCTAGACCAAACCAAGCCTGAACTCTCCCCAGAAGATAAAAGAACCAAACTGAGGCCATCGTATTTCGGTCACATTGAGAAAAACAAGACTCACTGGGAAAGACAATCAAGCCAGGAAAAGAGGAAGACCCAAGGTTAGGTGGATTGACTCAACAGAGGAAGCCACGGCCCTAAGTTCACAAGATCTGAGCAAAGCTTTTAACAATAGAATGTTTTGGAGGTCATTAATTCATTCATAGGGTGGCTATAAATCAGAAGCAATTTGATGGCACTGAACACACACAGTTGCATGATTCAATTCCCTGGTTGTTGTGTGTGTGTCCCCCCCCCCCCCCCCCCCCCCCTGCCCCCCCCCCCCCCCCCGGCCGCCGCCGCCGCCGCCGCCGCCCTGAAAGGCACCCAGAGCATGGAAAGGGTTAAGGATAATCTCCTCTGCCCTCACCCAAGATGGAAACGCCTAGCTTGCTGCAGGAGACAGAGTAATGGAACACCCAGATTCTGTTTCCCAGAATGCTCTGCTGCTGCTCAAAATCACCATGCATGTATAAATTGCTGTCAAGTCATAGCTGACTTTTTGCAACCCCATAGTGTTTTCAAGGCAAGAGACATCCAGAGGTGGTTTGCCATTGCCTGCCTCTGCATAGAGACCCTGAGCTTCCTTGGTGGTCTGCCATCCAACTAACCAGGGCCAACCCTGCTTCGCTTCGAAGATCTGACAAAACTGGGCTAGCCTGGGCCATCCAGGTCAGGACTCAAAGGTTTTCAACAAAATGTCTTTAGAGACTAGCTCCAGTCTGAAGCTGTTGAATCAGAATATATCAGCAAATCTGATTCACGTCCATTTGGACTTCATCCGAACTGGGCATTTTTCCACTTCATTTGTTAAACAGGGTTGCCAAAAGGCTTGGAGAAAAATGTCCTGTCCCTTTAACAGAATGTAATGTATGGAAATGGAAAACTGAAGCTTTTCATGGCAGGGAGGTAAATAACACCCCCTCATAAATAAGCCTCTTATAAAGCGATAGGACATTTTTGCTTGTCAACCCTACTGAGTTAGTGTACCATAGATAGAACAGGCAGTAACATCTCCAATGATTGCTATCATGGACGGGTCCTCCTTTTGGTGTAGTGGGGTTCAGAGCGGCGGACTCTAATCTGGAGAACCGGGTTTGATTCCCCACGTCTCCACATGCAGCCAGCTGGGTGACCTTGGATCAGTCACAGTTCTCTCAGAGCTGTTCTCTCAAGAGCAGCTCTCTCAGAGCTCTCTCAGCCACCCCTCACTGGGTGTCTACTATTGTGGGGAGGGGAAGGGAAAGGAGATTGTAAATCGCTCCTCCTCCTTCTTCCCCCTTGATGTATTTGGGGCATCACAGTGTCAAACAGACCTATTGCTGTTCTCTGCATTTCATTGTGTTGTGGTCCCACAGTTTACAGCACTCCCCCCTCTGAACTAGGGTTGCCAACAGCCTGGAGAAAAAGCATCCTGTCCCTTTAATAGAGCCTTCCTGGGATATTATTTACCAGGTGATGTCATTGACATCCATGTGACAGAAGACTTCAAGCTGCCCATTACCCCACATTAAGCTTCTATTAAAGGGGCAGGCCATTTTTCTTCAGGCCGCTCAGCAACCTACTCTGAACACATCAGTTGACAGAGCAGATTCATGTTCACAAAAAGTTATCACCGGTTGTTTTCCTACAACACAAGACTGTTCTACAGGAACTGTACTATAGCATTAATAAAATCAGTGCTATGGACAGAGCTATTTCACCTGTTCACTGCTGAGACACCATTTCACACATTACATGCAGGGCTGGCTCTCCTGCTAGGCCAACTAGGCACTCGCCTAGAGTGGAAGGCCCTGGATGGGGCGGCGGGCCCTGGATGGCCCCCCCGAAGTTCGCCTCCCCCCCTGCCAAAAGCCAGCGCCAATCCCTGAGGCTCCCCTCCGCGTCCCTCCACGTCCTTCCTGCTTGCCCGGACCCTCTCCAGGGACCCACGGCCAGTGGGGAAAGGCGCCGGCAGAGCGGGCGCATGAAGAGGGGAGCTCGCACCGGGGCCGCACTTGCCACTGCCTGCCAGGGGAGCCAAGGCTGCCGGAGCTGCTGCAGGCGCTGCCAGGCAGGAGGTAAGCACGCCCTGCTGCCAGCGCCTCAGCCAGCCAGCCTTCCGCCCTGGGACCACACAGCCCTTTACCCCCTTACCCACCTACCTCCTCCCACCGCAGGCACTCAGGCGGCAGCAGCTAAGGAGTGATGCCAAGAGGGGGTAAAGGGCCGCGTGATCCCGGGGCGCGCCGAGACGGAGGGCTGGCTGGCTGGCTCAGGCGCCGGCAGAAAGAAAGCACCGCGGCCTCAAGTTTGCGCACTCGGGGGGGGAGGTGTGCAACCTGCAGCCTCGCCTAGGGCGCAGCCTCGCCTCGGGCCGGCCCTGATTACATGACAGCCAACATAACATTTCCACCAAGTGTACAGTCAACAGGAAGCTGCTCCTAATCCTATATGTAGACATCTACGATATATAGAACAAAGTTTGAGTCCAGTGGCACTGTGTTAAGTCCAAAAAAGTTTAATTCTGGGTAGAAGCTTTTGTCAGTATCTGATGAAATGTGCATGCACACAAAAGCTTATACCCTGAATTAAACTTTGTTGGTCTTCAAGGTGCCCCTGGACTCAAACTTTGTTCTATTGCTTCAGACCAACACGGCTACCCACCTCAAGCTATGATATAAATGTTCTCTGTTTCCAGATTACATTATTAGATAGTTATAAAAAGGTAAAGGTTCCCTTGCTCGAAAGCCAGTCGAATCCGACTCTAGGGTTGCGGTGCTCATCTCCGTTTCAAAGCCGAAGAGCCAGCGTTGTCCGAAGACGTCTCCGTGGTCATGTGGCCGGCATGACTAAACACCAAGGCGCACGGAACGCTGTTAGTTATACAGTGACAAAAATGTCAAGTCTACTCCTACAAAATGAAATGTATGAAATGACCTCTAGGTCAGAGATCTTAGGCACACTTCCTCAGATCTAATTTTTCCCAAGGGAATATGCTCAGGTTTGGGCTGTAAAACGCATTTGCCTGATTGCTGATATATTACAGCACTGGAGTCGACCGGTTGTAGTTACCTTGTGAATAGGAAACAATGTACAAAAGCCAACTGCACAATTCAGGAATGTTAAGTGGTAACTGTTTAAGCCACACATTTCATTTTTGCGGATACAATATGTCCACCCACTCTGATAAATCAGCGACAGAACGATCTGCAAAAGCATCAGATACCCCCCAAGAAATTGCTTTAGGGAGATTAGGAACAGGCACCAGAAGAACATAATGGATTTCTGCATTCACAGTGTTCATTCAGATAGAAACGGGAGCACAGGGAGCATTCCAGTAGCAGCAGCAGCGACTCACTTATTTTAAGACCAAGCAACTCAGGAGCTGGTTTGCAGACAACCAGTTTTTAGCAGGGTCCAAACTGTGAACTGAGCATTTTAAAGCTCCAACAAGCCTGGCTTTCCCCACTAACTCACTCCTTTTGTTTAACAACTGATCCCTCCTTTATTTGTTTTTTAAATCTGAATACAACTTTGAATTCAGGGTTGCCAGCTCCTGGTTGGAAAATACCTGGAGATTTTGGGGGTGGAACCCAAGGAGGGCGAGGTTTGGGGAGGAGGCAGACCTCAATGGGGTATAATGCCATAGAGTCCACTTTCCAAAGTGATTGTTTTCTCCGGGGGAACTGATGGCTGTCCCCTGAAGATCAGTTGTAATCCCTGGGAATCCCCAGCCACCACCTGGAGGTTGGCAACCTTTCTGAATTATCAGGTTCCAGCCAAAACATCTCCCTTACTTTCTCAGGGGATCACACAATCAAAGCTGTCTCCTGCTTATAGGGTTACCAGGTACTGGAGGGGGATCCAGGAGGATGGGTTGCCAAATCCAGGTTGGGAAACTCCTGGAGATTTGGGGGTGGAGCCTGAGGAAGAGATGGACATGAGTAGGTTATAGTGCCATACAGCCCACCTTCCAAAGCATCCATTTTCTCCAAGGGAACTGATACCTGTAGCCTAGAGATGAGCTGTAATTCCAGGGGCTCCCCAGGTCCCACCTGGAGGCTGGCATCCCTAACTGCTTATCCAGGAGATCAGTCATCCATTAGACCATTAACCTTACAATATATGCTTCAAAATTTACTTTTTTGCATACTCATTCTGTTTAAGTTTATTCCAGCTGTCAATAAAGGGTATCAGATAACCTAGGAACGTATATTCATATCTGGTGGAGGTGTGAGAAAATACAAAAATTCTGGAAAAGTATTAAGCAGTTAATAGAAGAAATTACAGGAATCAATTTGCCAATCACACCAGAAATCTTTTTACTTAATATCACACCAGAGGGGATTAAACATAATGAGTTATCTATTATATTGTAGATAATTACAATCTCAAGAATAACAATAGCAAATAATTGGAAAACAGACAGAATACTGACTAGGGAAGAGTTAATTACGAAGCTTTTTGAAATAATAGAAATGGATAAGCTGAATATGTACTTGGTGGGAAAAACAGAAAGTAACTTTAAGCAAAAATGGCAAAAAGTCAATAAGTGGATTGAAGAAAATGTCTAACGTAACCCCAGAATGTTGGAAAATATATGGACTGTATGTTATGCAAAAATGAAAATAAAAATTTAAAAAATAATAACAATAACAAATAAAGGGTATCAATAAACTTCTCATCCACTAACCCACTCTTATGCAAACTAGGAAATGGACAAAGGGCCCTTTAACACCAGTCTCCCTCACATGTAACCAGCAACAAAGCTTTTGGCAGGACTCTCCTTTTGCCATGGCCCCTATGAGCTTCCTCACAAGCAAATGGGAGTGAAAAATTCATGCAGGGAGAATTTTGCTTAAGCCTCCTTTGCTGGGAGAGTGGAATCTAACCCTTTTCGTAGCTGGGGGTCTCTCATTGGCAGTGGAGGCCCACCCCCTCAAAAATATTGATTTTATAGGAACCTGCCAACTGAATTTTATCTTTGGAAATAATTCCAGAGCAGATATGTTATTCTGTTAAGACAAAAAATAAAAAGGAGTCTTCTGGGACTTTGGAAACTAACGTGACTTTATTTCAGCATAAAACTGCCAGGGACCAGAACCCCACTTTGTCAGGGTCCTGATGAGGCAGGCATTTATGTATGAGGTTATAACTTAGGGCTTTTCCCTTACCTAATACCTATTGTAGACACACAACATATTTCTAGCAACGTGTACTCCAGTCCAGAGATATAAAATTTCTGCAAATGTTGAAGCTATGGGGGATAGGGTTGCCAGACCCCTCCCCGGTTGACTTAGGAATCCTCCGCTGCCAGTCCCTGCCCCCCCCCAGCCACCGATCAGTTGGCCAGCAGGGGACTTACCAGTAAAAAGAGGAAGGCCCAGGCCACGTTGCTGGCATCACACATAAAGTGACATCATCATGCCAGCGACATCTAGGTGATGCTCTGGTATTTAGGCAAAAACTCTATGGTAGAAGCTATGTGGCTTGAGCCTTCCTCTTTTTCCTGATATAGGCCCCGGTCACACGGCAAAGTTGCCGCGGGAGAGGCACGGATGGTGGGCGGATTATCTGGGCGTGATCACACCCCAACATCTGTGAAGTGGAGTGCACCCGTGGCTTACCGCCGACAATGCGAGTTAAAAAAACTAGTACCTCCGAGGTACTAGTAAACGTTTGCCATGGGCTGCTTCCAGACGCCCGTGGTGTGATCGCACCGGCGCGCGGCATTCCCCTCCGGTCCCTCGTTTACCCGCTGGCGCCGAGGGAAGGACTGGTGGTGTGCCGCCGGTGGGTCTGATTGCGTAATCGCGGATCAAACTGCGCCGCCGGGGCAATTAGCCACGCCTCCCCCCACGATATCCGGCCCGTGTGACCGGGGCCAAAGATACCTTAGTTTTCTACAAGCAAAACTGCAAACATACCCAATATGAAAGTGAGAAAGAACAGCAAACTGCTGCATCCTACACTACCTTCTCATCTAATGCATTTCAAATTAATGAGTAAATCTTTATCTTAAAAAGCATTTCAGTTTCACTCATTTCAAAGGGGGGAAAATCATAGGAGGGTTTTTTCCTCCAGTGCTTCCACAAATTTCCCATATTTTCCAATAGATTTTCTTCTTCTTCTTCTCCTCCTCCCTCATTCCCATTTTTAAAAAGGCACAATGTGGTTTCCTGCCCAACCCCAAAAGAAATGAATAGATGTGGCACAGCAGCAAACACTATTTGGAACACTGCAGCCATAATGTTCATAGGTTTGGACACATCCCACAGTTATGAAATCAAGCTTTAACAAATGATCCATGGGAGGGGAAGCTACACTCCTATAAGTATGTTCAAGCTTGACAGATTTTTCTCCTCGGGGCAATACGTTTTGCTGCTCACTTGCTGTATTTTACGTCATGGTAAGTTAAAAAGAAGTAATTGGGAGGGATTCATTTCACCTTGCTTGACTATGATATAGAAATGTCAGTCTCCAGGTGAGACCTGGGGGTCCCCTGGAATTACAGCTCATCTTCAGTCTACAGAAATGAGTTCCCCCGGAAAATAAAGATGCTCTGGGGATGCTCTGGAGGGTGGTTTCTGTAGCATTATACCCCATTCAGGTCCCTGTCCTCCCCAGGCTTTATCCCAAGATCTCCAGGAGTTTCCCAACCTGGATCTGGCAACTCTATGCCCCCATCCTGGGGGTGGGTGGGGTTGGCAACCCTACTGTGATATTAATAGTTTCTTAAAAGGAAAATGTAGTCTGGCAGCAGCCAGGCGCTGCGATGCCATCTCCCCCCCCCCATGCCCCTGGTCCTGTTCTTTTCACAGCAGCAAGATGCACAGAAATTCAGCAAACAAAGCTTTTTTGAGCAAGGAACTAAAGCCAGAAGAAAAGATTGGCCTTCTTGATTTCTAAATGTTAGGCTGCTTTGAGTCAAATTAACTGGCAACACTAAGAGCCAATTCTTTTAACAGTTTACCTACGAGACTCTTGCAAATAAATATTAAGGGGCAATTTCTCTGGCAAGCACTACATTGCAAATACATATTGGTTTTGTACCTTTTTATCCTTCATGAGAAGAGATTGGATTTATACCCTGCTCTTCACTGCCCGAAGGAGTCTCAGAGCGGCTTGCAATCTCCTTTCCCTTCCTCTCCCCACAGCAGGCACCTTGTGAGATAGGTGGAGCTGAGAGAGCTCTTTCGAGGACTGCTCTTGAGAGAACAGCTCTGAGAGAACTTGTGACTGATCCAAGGTCAGACCAGCAGCTGCATGTGGAGGCGTGGGGAATCAAACCCGTTTCTCCCAGATTAGAGTCTGCACTCCTAACCACTACACTATACCATAGCTTGCCGTGAAGAATCCAGAGGCTTGCGGGTTTGGTGAAGATATTGAAAATTCTCTGCTAGAGATTCATAGCCATTCCTTATAAAACTAAACCCGTCCAGGTTTCCTGGAAAAATGGAATGTCTCTGTAAACACACCACACCCTTTTCATGCAACGTCTGGCTTGGGGCACATCCATAGTATCCTTACTGAAAGACCAGATGCACTCATCTAATATATCTGATCCCTGCATTCTACATGCAGAATGTCCCAGTTTCAATCCCCAGCATCTCCAGTTAAAATAATCAGGTAAGAGGTGATACCTGAGAAGAGCTGGCAGTCAGAATAAGCAATATTGATGTTGATAGACAAATGGTTGGTTTATGTGTGGATATTCCCACCCTTGGCCCTGCAGCTCCTGCTGCTGCTTATTGAAACTGTGTGTGTGTGGGGGGGGGGAATTGGCATTATGGCACTGCCATTATGCCATTTCTAGTGCCAACCCAGAAGTGATGTCACTGCATTGGGTCAGTGCTCTAGGCTTTGCCCAAAATTCTATGGTAGAACCATAGAGTTTCCAGTGAATCCTACAGCATTGCCCCAATATGCTGTTATCACTTCCAGATTCATGTTGGAAGATATGTCACCGCATTGGCCAGTGTGGTGCAGTGGTTAAGAGTGCTGCACTGGGATGTGGGAGACCCAGGTTCAAATCCCCATTCATGCCATGGAAGCTCATCGGGTGACCCTGGACCAGTCACACTCTCTCAGCCTAACCTACCTCACAGGGTTGTGGTGAGGCTAAAATGGAGGAGAGGAGAATGATGTAAGCCACTTTAGGTCCTCACCAGTGAGAAAGGCGGGGTACAAAAGAATGAAACAAATAATGCTCCTTATCAGGACTCCACTCTCCTGCATCTCCTGGGGGATTGGAAGCGCTGGGTTCAGGGTTGGCAGGCCTATCTCAGAGGCTTTAATTGGTGTTAGTTCTTTGCACATCCGCACAGCAGAAAAGGGATGGCTTTGCAGGCTATGCTCTCTGCAAAGCATGCTTTCCCACGGCCTTTCTCACTAAATTTACCCCGTAGAGAACAGAAGAGCACCTGTGCTGGATTGGCCCAATAGTCCATCTAGTCTAGCCTCCTGCTTCATACAGTGAGCAGCCAGATGCCCCTGAAAACCATAGAAGCAGTGCCCAGGGGCCAGATCCTCTCCCTGCAGCTGGCCACCAGCACTGTTGTTCACAGGTTTGCTTATGTGATCCATGCACTACATTTCCATTTCTTTCAGGAAAGTTTCCATCCAAGTAAATCTCCAAAGTGGTTTCTGTACGAGAACAAGCAAGCTCCCATTTTAGCAGTGTTCCCTCTAAGCTGAGTTAGTGTGAGCTGGCTGACAGTTTTTTACTCTCCGGCTCACACATTTTGGTCTTAGCTCAGGAACGACGGCTCCAGCGCAAACTAATTTATGCAGCAGCCAAATCACTCGCTCACAACTTTAATCCCAGTAGCTCACAAAGTAGAACTTTTGCTCACAAGACTTCACGGTTTAGAGGGAACATTGGATAGGAGGTGATAAAATTTGCAGAAAGTGGAGTTTCCCTATGTTTGCCAGAATGACTCCACATCCTACTGAAGCAGACAGCTAAACTCTCACTGCTTTGTCATAGGAGCAAAGTGATAGTGCTCTCCTGTCTTGCAATAAGTGTGTGAGTTGTAAAGTGCCATCAAATTGCAGCCAATTCATGGCTTCCCCATTCGGTTTTCAAGGCAAGTGATTAAGCAGAAGTGGTTTGTAATTGCCTTCCTCTGCAAAGTTTTCCTTGGTCATCTTCGATCCAAGTACTGACCCTGCTTAGCTTCCAAGATCTGATGAGATCGGGCTATTACTATACCATTCCACATCCCCATGTCTTGTAATACCAGGAGGTATTCTAGTAGGTCTTTGCTTAGGAAAGCTAATTCATTTGCTTATGAAAGCTAATTGAAAAGGAAATACTACTTTACGCAGAGAGTGATTAAAATGTGGAATTCACTGCCAGAGGATGCAGTGAGGGCCACAGGAATAAACAGCTTTTAAAGGGGATTAGATAGATTCGTAAAGGACAAGTTTAGCAGTGGCTACTAGCCATGGTGACTGAGAGGAACCTCCACGTTCAGAGGCACTAATGCTCTGAATCCCAGAGCAAGGAAGCGACACCAGGGGAAGGCCTCAGCCTCTGTGCCCTGTTGTTGGCCCTCCAGAGGAACTGGTTAGGCACTGTGTGAGACAGGATGCTGGACTAGATGGACCATTGGTCTGATCCAGCAGGGGTCTTCTTATGTTCTTATTCCACAATAAACTGACCTCTCTCTATAGGCACCCAGCACCATTTAAAAATATCAGTGTTAAGATTAGTAAAGTGTATCACATTATAGGGTGAATTAAAAATGGTTTTTGGAAAAAAATGGATTTTTAAATGTAAGCTTCAGTGTTATTTATTTATTTATTTTATTGGACTTATATCCCACCCTACCCCACAAGTGGGCTCAGTAGGGTTGCCAAATGGGCCCGGGGGACGGGGAATCCCCCGTTTCGGAGGCTCAATTTCCGCCGCGGCGGGATTGGGCC
>NW_015173695.1:390484-396498 GCF_001447785.1 Gekko japonicus | reverse complement strand
ACACTTCCGGTGATGTCAGGGGGTGTGGCATATGCTAATGAGTTATGCTAATGAGTCCCCCTAGCTCTTTTTCTACGAAATGACCCCTGGTCACAGCTAATAACAAAAAGAAAAATTCCCTGGTTGTGGGAGGTTCCTGGCAATAGCCAGTAGTGGTTAACAGAGTGACAACCACCTCAGGGACGCCATATATGGACATCCGTTGCCTCAGCCAAAGGCCTGGCGGAACAGCTCCGTCTTGCAGGCCCGGCGGAATTGAAGTAAATCACGCAGGGCCCTGATCTCAATGAGGAGCGTGTTCCACCAGGCAGGGGCCAGAGCGGAAAAAACCCTGGCCCTGGTCATGGCAAGACAGTTGCAATGTCTGGTGTACAAAATGCCTGGTGGAATAGGCAATGTCTGGTGTACAAAAACAGAAGCTTCTGGTGGGGGGGAGGACATGTGGAAAGCTACTCAGACAGAGATGCTGTAGCTACCTTATTCCCTGCGTTAAATGTCTTTTCCTTGTTTGTTCCCAGAATGCAATTCTCAAGCCGTTTCCTTTTTCTTCTCAGAGTTCTTTCTCTCTTCTCTCTTCCAACTAGTACATCGTTAGAATGTTAGGTATCTCTCTTTCCTTAAGCAACTATGTTAGTTAGTTCCTAAAATAAACTACTTTGTTTTCCTTTCCGGTAATTGCCTCCACTTCTCTGTGCATTTAGTAGCCACTCTGCAGACAATATTAAGTGTATCTTAAAAAAAACCACACCCCTTATTTAAAAGAAAGTTAAAGTCTGCCCTTACAGTGGACTCCTAAGCAGAGTCACACCTTTCTAAGTCCATTGACTTCTGTGGAGTTGGAGGGGTATAACTCCACTTAAAAATTGCACTGTTAGCATGGGCCATAATAAGCATCCTCAAGGAGTTGCCCAGCAGGGGGTTGGAGGTGGGGACATGGGGTGCATGACATCGGGTATCTCCAGGAATTGCTGGAAACTTTGGTAAAATCAGAGTTTCTGGCAGTTCCTCAAGCTACCCTACATCACTTCTGGGTTTTCCCCAGCAGTGATGCTAGGGTTGCCAGGTCTGGGATGGAAGATACCTGGAAACTTTGGGGGTGGATCCAGGAGAGGGTCGGGTTTCAGGAGAGGAGGGGCCTCAGCATGGTACAATGCCATTGGGTCCACCCTCCAAAGCAGCCATTTCCTCCAGGGGAGCTGATCTCTGTCAGCTGGAGATCAGTTGTAGAAGCGGGAGATCTCCAGGCCCCACTTGGGGGCTGCCAGTCCTAAGTGACACAGCAGCACAGCCAACATTGTCATTTTTATTGTTTCTCCTGCCACCTCTCAGAGTGATGGCAGGCAACTAGTTTCAGAGGGTAGTCGTGTTGGTCTGCAACCGCTAGATTTGGGTCCAGTAGCACCCTTGAGATCAACAAGATTTCCCAGGGTGTGAACTTTCGAGTCAAAACTCCCTTCATCAGGCAACGGGACAGCCAGCACATAGCCTGGCAGCCCTACATCCTCAGAACAATGGAGGCTGTGAGATGTTTCTCCTGCCACCTCTCAGAGTGATGGCAGGCAACTAGTTTCAGAGGGTAGTCGTGTTGGTCTGCAACCGCTAGATTTGGGCAGATTAGTAGCACCCTTGAGATCAACAAGATTTTCCAGGGTGTGAACTTTCGAGTCAAAACTCCCTTCATCAGGCAATGGGACAGCCAGCACATAGCCTGGCAGCCCTACATCCTCAGAACAATGGAGGCTGTGAGATGGATGAAGGAGGGGAAAGGAAGGTGCTGCACTACCCATCCCTGAAAGAACAGGAAAAGTGGGGGCTGGAAGGCTAGGCAAAGGCAGCCCCTACCTCCTCTGTAAGAAGAAGAAGAAGAGATTGGATTTAAACCCCGTCCTTCACTACCCAAGGGAGTCTCAGAGTGTTTTACAAACTCCTTTCCCTTCCCCTTCCCACAACAGAGACCCTGCGAGTAGGTGGGGCTGAGAGAGCTCTTTCAAGAACTGCTCTTTTTCAAGGACAGCTCTTGTCAGAACTATGGCTTGCCCAAGGTCATCCAGGAGGTGCAAGTGGAGGAGTGGGGAATCAAACTCGGTTCTCCCAGATTAGAGTCCACGCACTTAACCACTACACCACAGCTCACGTAAGTGTAAGGCACTCCTATGCAAGCTGGCCATCCCTCCCGCTTGGCAACACTGCAGGGGGAGGCGTCACAGCTCCCTCCATAGCACAGCTGGCTGACTCAGGTCCTGGCGTGTGAAGGGTGAAGGCCCGAAGCCCTCATGTTTCCTGCTGCAGCGGCTGCTCCAATCCAGACAGTAGAGGCACTTGCTGGGGTTAAACATCGCCCCTCCCCTTTCAAGTGAGGCAGAGAGTGCTTTTGCAGAGCGCTGCCCTCATAAGTCATGCCCAAAGCGCACTTCTCTTTGGCTAAGGACTTGGGGGTTTCCTTACCCCCCCTCCCAACACCATTCAAATTAATGAGTGCACGATGCACCCATCCAACATCTCCATCAGCTCATCTCCTTTTATGATTAAAAGCATCATTTCTCCAGAACGGTGGCCAGCTGAACAATATCGCCCTCATCCATTTCCAATCGCTCCACCTTATCTGCCCTTTTAATTTGTTTTTTGTGTTCCAGAGTGCAAGGCCGAAATTACTAACCCATTTCCCGGTCGTGATTTAGCATTGTCATCCGATTACTTTATTTCTGCTGTGTTTTACGGGATGCTCGGCCCTGGCGGGGCAAGCCAGAGTTGTCTCCAGCAATATCCAAGTGGGTACTTCAGCATAGGCAGACTCTCAGGGCACTTTGCTCCAGTTCACCTCTTGCTGAGCCAAGACATGTCTGCACATGGCTGTCTTTGGGAACCAAATGCCCAGGGCACCCAGTTCTACCACTCCCAACTCCTCATGTTATTATTATTGTGTCAGGATTGACAGCCTGCACACATGAAAATGAGTGTCTGATCATTGTTCTATCAAGCATCAGCTCTCCAGGGTCTCAGGCAGAGGCCTTTCATATCACCTGCTGAGAGTCAGCATGGGGTTAAGAGTGTTGGACTAGTATCTGGGAGACCTGGGTTCGAATCCCCACTCCTGCCAAGGAAGCTCACTGGGTGAACTTGGGCCAGTCATACTGAGACTGACCTACCTCACAGGGTTGCTGTGAGGATAAAATGGGGGAGGGAATGGTGTAAGCCACGTTGGGTCCCCATTGGGGAGTAAGGGTGTGTGTGCAAATGAGTGCAATATATAAATAAATACTACCTGGTCCTTTTAAGTGGAGATGTTGGGGGCTGAACCTGGGACCTTCTTTCTGCAAAGCAAATGCTCTGTCACAGAACCGTAGCCCATAATGGAAAATCCCAGAGTAAACAGATACCCAACTAGGCGTGGTGAATTGATTTAGGCAGATTCTGGCAAGGCTAGGTTCCAGCTCCAGGTTAAACTATTAAAAGCTGCCCTGTGCTACCAGAAGGATGCAATTACAATTGCCTAAAGGCTAAGGTTTGCCATTCCATTTTGTGAATGATATTAAATACACTGCGGAAGCATTTAGCAGATCACTAGCACCGGCATTTTTAGCGAAACAGGAGGTAAGGGAAAGCAGCTGAAAATGGATGCAACTTTGAATGCGTTTGCATAGTATGAAAGGCGGGTTGACTGTGCTGAGGACTTCAGTAAGGTGCCACCCCACACCCCAAAATCCCAGCTATGCCCCTACTCCTCTCCTGAGCTCTCCCTCACTGGTAGTCTTTAAGCAGCGGCTGGACAAACACTTGTCAGGGTCAGAGATACTCTAAGCCGATCCTGTATTGAGCAGAGGGTTGGACTAGATGCCCTGCATGGCCCCTTCCAACTCTGTGATTCTATAGAGCTGCCTTATACTGAGGCCAACCATTGGTCTATCAAGATCAGTGTTGTCTACTCAGATAGGTGGAGGCTCTTCAGAGTCGCAGGCTGGGGTCTTTTCATATCATCTGCTACCTGATCCTTTTCAATGGAGATGCCAGGTATTGAACCTGGGCCCTTCTGCGTGCAAAGCAAGAAGCTCTACCACTAAGCCATGGCACTTCTATGTGCTTCTACGGAACTGTGAAGTCCATAGGATTGCTAGCCCAGGACTGGCCACTGGCGGGAAGTTTGGGGGCAGTGGGAACATAAAAACCTCCAATGCCACAACGTCACTTCCAGTGCAAGGGTATAATGGAATAAATTGAGCTTTGCTTAAGAACCATTGTCTCTCATCACACTAGATTCAGCCCCTCCACCCAAGCTATAAAAGAACTCAGGGGAACTGGGGTGCTGGTGTCCCAGGAAGAGTCCTGGGTCCCAGAACTCCACACCAGTGATATCATCTCATCAGTATGATGCCCTTTGATTCACCCAATGCTCCTCAGGGCAGAAACTTCTTACCCTCCAGGGTTGCTTTAATTGGGCAGGTGTCTCAGGAAAAAGCCTCAGAACAGGGCAAGCAGTTCCTCTTCACCCAATTTCCACCCTCTGCTCTGCCAATTACCTACCAGGCTCTTCTTCCCTGGCTGCTCCTGGACACACCTTTTAAATATTTCCCCAAGGGGGGGGGGCTGGGGGCTACCCTGGGCTTTGCCAATCCTCCATCCCCGAACCTTGCCTTGACTTGGTGAGCGTAGTGACCCTTCCCCCTGGACTTCTTTAAAGAGCTGGCTGTCCCATCTGACCTCCTCCAAGAAGGCCGCTGCTGCCTGCTCTTCCTGTCCCTTTGTCAGAGTTCTCCTGGGTCTCAGTGCCAGGGTCATCTCTGGTAGGAACAGGCTAAATGAACATGCTGAACATGCTGACGAGAGCCAGCTGGGCTCTTTCAAGTTGGCTGACTCCTGAGTAGACCCCATCACGGCCATGCCCTGCTGTGACCTGACAGATGACTTCCCCAGCTGTGGGTCTTGCTGGTACAGCATGCCTTCAGTGGGGCTTGCAGTCCCCTGGGGTAAGTGTGGGGGCAGAGGCGCCAACCCCAGGCAAGAAGTTAAATAAACAAGGCTCCCCCCCCCCATAGTACAAATCTGGCAAAACTGTTTCACAGTAGGGAGATCGATCCCTACTTTTACATTTTTTACTTCGCTTTTCCATCTCTGAAATGGCCTATCTCTCAGGTCAGGAGGAAATGCAAAAAAAATAAATAAATGAGGAAATACAAGAAAAGACCACTTTTGAAGTGAAAAGAATCCCCAAAGCAGCCTTATATAGATTCAGACTATTGGCTCACGTAACACATAACAATCTACTTCTGCATTAGTGTAGCATAGAAGCTAAAAAACGGAGTCCTAAAAGAACTTTTCGTTTGCATGAACTTATTCGGTGGCTCATTCCCTCACCTCCAATAAGAAGTTGTTAATCAATGCCAGGCGCCTAACCAGTTTCTGACATAAACTGCTGGCCTGGGACTGCCAAAAAAAGGGGGGTGGGGTGGGGGAGAGGTGTCCAGGATCTGCAAAACTGCAGTACATGGCTCTTGGTTCCTTTTTGGCTTGTAATTCAAGGCCGAATACTGCTCTACCTTGCAATGTTGTTGTAATGTTACTTAAGAAAATGTGTGCATGGTATTTGGAACATTCTAAATAATTCATAAATGCCAACTTTTATTATTCCGTTCGACAGTGGTACTCTCGGATCACATTATTGTACCCAGTAATTTTTCTCCATATGTCTTTCTCCTCTGGCAGATTCCATGTGAAAACTATAGCTGGTGTCGATTGTCTGCTTTTTACATTAGGTTCCAGAGACAGACTGAACATTCTATTATTTACCAGCCACTTAGCTTCCCAGTGGACACCCTGTTTGACCCGATGGTGGTAGTCTTGGTTTTTGGTGCTAGAGAAACCCAGATTGATCGTTCTGGTCAATTTCAACAGCAGCAGCAGCAGAAGCAGAAGATTTATATCCGACCCTTCACTTGGAGTCTCAGAGCGGCTTACGATCTCCTTCCCTTCCTCTCCCCTCAACAGACACCCTGTGAGGTAGGTGGGGCTGAGAGAGCTCT